>NW_027665153.1:0-105412 GCF_963921795.1 Nannobrachium achirus | reverse complement strand
TTCCCAAGGAGTGGCTTTGTCTGTCCCGTACATGTCCCGTGCATGCAGAATTGAGGATTGCTCAAGCTTCACATGACAATTTGGCCCTCCAGACAAAATCATTCATTCATTCAGAATTCATAAAAATATAGAATTAAAGCACATAGAAAGTATAGATCTAGAACACAGATTTCATAGCTCTAGAACACATAGAATAAAAATTCACAGCTTCACTTCGAACCGAGGTTTGATTTTTCTTTTTTTTTAACAAAAGAGAACCAGGCTCTCCAGCTGGTGACAGATGGGCCTACTGAAAACTGGAAATACTCGAGTAAAGTACAAATACCTCAAGATTGTACTTAAGTACAACACTCAAGTAAATGTACTTGGTTACTTTACACCACTGGTATTAACTGATGAAAATCGGCCATGTGTGGTGCAGTGCATACAGAGAAGTGAGATGCTCCAATGTATCAAAATGCATCGTAGAATTGAATCCAATTGAATCGTTTGCGAAAATAACCACAATCGAATAGAACCGCGAGTCCAGTGCCGATGCACACCTCTAATAGATCCATAGATGGATGGATGAAATGATAGCTAGACTGAACGCAACGCTAACAAGCCAGCGGTAAAGAGTTCAGGGGTTGGAATCACGAGCGTAACAACAACAACAACACAGTCCCACAGCAGCAGAAGAGCCTTGTTGTGAGAGAGAGAGAGAGAGAGAGAGAGAGAGAGAGAGAGAGAGAGAGAGAGAGAGAGAGAGAGATTTTGATTTTTAACCAGAACTTTATTTTAACAATCGTTCTACAACTTTACATCTTTAAAAGACAATTGAAGATGTCAATAAATAACATACCTTACAACATTTCCAAAGAAAAAATAAGTTGATCATCTATTACAGAACACAACAAATCATCACAGGTCCAAATCATGCTAAATTGATCAATGTCTTTCATTGCTTTATAAAAATTAAAATCAATCATTATTCTTGCCTTCACCATCCTTTTGAACAATAATACTGTTTCAATGTCCACAGAGTCATCAACCTTTCTTTTTCTGCTAACATAGATGGCCATCTTTGCTTGACCCAAAATAAAATTTACAATTTGAGATTTTTCTTTTGTTTTCAATCTATACTTGAAACCCAAAATGAACACTTGTTTGGAAAAAAACTCTCCAACCAAGAAAAATAACCTTTCCAACAACATGAACAATGGCTCCAGACGTTTACATTCCTCATAACAGTGGAACACAGTCTCTCTGCAAGGACAAAAGGGACATTTATCAGTAACATCCTGATTCATGATAGAAATAAAAGCATTGACAGCCACTATCCCATGTAAGACTCTCCACTGTAGGTCAGCTACTTTCTTAGTCAATGGTGGCTTGTAAATACTCCTCCATTCAGGATTGATATCTTCCCCCAAGAGCATATGACCCCTCCAAGGTGTATCAACCCGATTGTTCAATTTTTCCTTATTTAAACATTTAACCATCATTTCATAGATTTTTTTACCTTTTGCCTCAGTCAAATCTAACAGGTTGGAAATTTTATCACCTATGAACACTCCATCACAGTTACCAAAATCTGGACGTAAGCCAAACCATGGAAAAAAATCATCTTTGTGAGGCCTAACCAAACCCTTATTATGTTCTTCTAGCATTAGGCATTCATGTCCAGTCAGACAGTGTTTCCAGTGTTCCAGTAACTTATTGATAATCCTCACAGATCTTACTCCCAGCGCAGATGCTAGAGCAGCTGCATTATTTAACTTAGGTCCAGCAATATTTACCACAGCTTCCAAGTTTAAGATCCTGGCCCTGCAAAACACTTCTGTAATTGCTGAACCTGCCCAGCAGGGGGTGCCTAACCACAGGTTCCTGTAACAGCCAAAATAAAGAGTTATTTTCCTCTAGCCTTTCCTTTATCAATAATCTCCATATGGTGAAAATTCCACGATAGAAAATGGGTAAATTCTTAAATGTCATATTTTTGAAATCCATTAGAAACATTGCGTCATTCAAGCCCCAACCATTAAAACGCTGAAGAATAACATGTGCAAGTGGTCTCCAAACTAAGTCTTGGGGCCCATACAACAGTCTCTGAACAAACTGTAGACGGAAAGCAGCACCCCTGCTAGGCAGATGTATAAGACCTTGTCCCCCCTCTTCCTTCGGAAGGAAAAGAACAGCCTGTGGGATCCAGTGCAGTTTATCCCAAAAGAAATCAACTAATAACGCTTGAATTTTAGAAAGCAGTTTTGGAGGGGGGTCCACACAAATCAATCTGTGCCACAAGGAAGAAGACACCAGATTATTGATTATAAGTATCCTACCTCTGTAAGACATGCTTGGCAGGAGCCATTTCCACTTTTTAAGCCTACCTTCTACTTTTTCCATGACATTCTCCCAATTCTTTTTTAAAAAGTCTTCCTCACCCAAAAAAACACCCAAATATTTTATTCCACCTTTTTTCCATGTTAACCTTTCTGGCAGTTTTAATTCATTTATCAGTTTATTCCCCACCATTACGGCTTCACTTTTCTGCCAGTTAACTTTAGCTGAGGAGACTTTGTTAAAAAGATCTATGTTCTTCTCTAAACAGTCGATGTCACTTTGTTTGTTTACAATGACAACAACATCATCTGCGTATGCAGATAATTTAACTGCTGAAATACAACCAGGGAAAATAACACCTGAAAGTTCTTTCCTAAGTTTGTGAAGCATCGGTTCTATGGCTAGAGAGTACAACATCCCGGAAAGGGAGCAACCTTGCCTCACTCCCCGCATCACCTCGAAAGGAGCAGCTAAGCCACCATTAATTTTTAGTATACTCGCAATGTTCCTATACAACACCTTGATCTTGGCAATAAAGCCAGGGCTGAAACCAAAAGCACCTAAGGTTTGCCAAAGGTACTGCAATTCACAGCGATCGAAAGCTTTGGCTTGGTCAATAAAAATAAGACCAGTGTCTAAACCAAATGAGCCAGAGATGTCCAAAACATGCCTAATTAATGTGACATTGTCACTTATTAACCTGTTGGGCACACAGTGTGATCTGTCTGATCAACATGAATGACCTCACTCATCACCTCTCTGAGTCTGGAGGCTAGAGCCTTAGAAAGGATTTTATAGTCCCCACACAACAGAGAAACAGGTCTCCAATTCTTCAGTTCTTGTAGATCACCCTTTTTAGGCAGCAGGGTGATAACTGCTCTCCGACAGCTCAGCGGCAATTGTCCTTTGCTCAAACTGTCCCGAAACACCTCCAACAAATCTTCACCAATCACTGGCCAGAAAGACTTATAAAAGTCAACAGGCAGCCCATCAATACCTGGCGCTTTGCCATTTCCCAGGCTCATAAGGGCAGTGTGCAGTTCATTCAAAGTCAGTGCTCTGTCCAACACAGCATTATCACGAGCTTTCACCTGAGGCAGTCCATCATAGAAAGATTCGGCCAGCTCTTCATTCTCCACATACTCCTCTTTGAACAGTTCTTTGTAGAAGGAGGTGGCGTATCTCCGAATCTCAGGGGTTCCTGTGATCATAGAACCATTCTCAGACCGTAAGGAATGAATGATCTTTCTCTGTCCATTTTTCCGCTCCAACCCAAAGAAAAACTGTGAGGGGGCATCCATGTGAGATGCATTCATGAACCTGGAACGGATCAGAGCTCCCTGTGCTGTAAAGCCCAACAGGTTGGCTAAAGCCACCTTTTTAGATTTTAGAGCATCAACATGCTCCTGATTTCCTGTAGAATCCACAATATTCTGTAATTCTACCACTTCCATCTCTAGGTCACAAAGAGACCTGGTGATCTGCCTAGTAACATTGCGAGTATACTGCTGACAAAATTGTTTGATATGCACCTTGCCAATGTCCCACCATTGCTGCAAATAAGAGTAATTTGACTTGTTCCCCTTATGTGAGACCCATAAGTGCTCAAGAGCTTCTT
Organism: Nannobrachium achirus; assembly: GCF_963921795.1. Classification (NCBI taxonomy): domain Eukaryota; kingdom Metazoa; phylum Chordata; class Actinopteri; order Myctophiformes; family Myctophidae; genus Nannobrachium; species Nannobrachium achirus. The sequence continues at coordinate 101,472 of NW_027665153.1, read as the reverse complement.
TAAAAGATTTGTCATTCAAAAGACCTGTATTAAAGTGCCAATATGCACTGTGTACCTTAACATTCTGAATATAACATGAACAATGAACAAGACAATGATCAGAGAAACCAACTGGAATAATACTACAGTCTTTAAAAATCCCAAAATGTTGTTCAAGACAATAAAAACGATCAAGCCTAGCCAAAGACAAAACATTGTCTTTTGCATGACTCCATGTGTACTGTCTAGCATTTCTATGAAAACCTCTCCATACATCTTTCAAATCATGAGTCTCCATTAGACGCTTAAGTCTAACAGATGAGGCAGGGTGAGGCTCCAAATGATTTCTATCAATTGCTTTTTCAGTGCAATTAAAATCTCCAGCCAAAAACAAATAATCATCAGTGCAATTTTGAATAACATTTCCCAAAAGATCCAAAAATGTCATTCTTTCAATGGCCGAAACTGGAGAATAAACATTTATAAAAATCATTGTTATATCTTCATATTTAACTCTCACTTTTAACATATAGCCACACATTATCTCCTCGACATCAAAAGAGTAGGGACTAAAACCCTTTGAAAAAAGCATTCCAACACCACCACTATTGGATACATTATGGCTGAGAATAATCTCCCCAGCCCACTCTTTTTTCCAGTCATTTTCATTCTCCAAATTACTATGTGTTTCTTGCAAAAAGATTACATCTAACTTCTTTAATTCTATCAGCTTAAAAAGAGATGCTCTTTTAACATCACTTCTTGCACCATTCAAGTTTAAAGAACCAATTTTAAAGTTCCCCATCAAAGATAGAAAAAGTGACAGTACAAAACACACACATAAAGTGTGGAAAAACAACCCTGCCTTATTCATCATCATCATAATTTTTTGAGAATACCTCTAGCTGTTGTCAACAATCTCTTGAGCCTATATACTTCTGTGTCAATAAAAGCATCCTGCCTAATAAGCAATTTCACAGATTTGACAAAGCCTCTTAAATCAGAGAAAAAATCTTCAATTTTTAGTCCCCTAAGGCCTTTAGTGTCTGACAGAAATTTCTTGATTTTTTCAGCAGAATAGAACTCCATGTCAGCTTCTTGTGAAGCTGTCCACTCACATTCCTCATCAGGCTCATCTTCATCTGACACTGACAATATTTCAGGAGATTTCTTTACCTTGCCTCCACTCTGTACGTTTTCAGCCGATTTTCTTTTATTGGAATTATTTGATAAACATAAATCCTCAAATATATCTTTTTTTCCAGAACATGTAGATGTTGGGCCAAAAACCATACTTTGAACAATTTCTGTCACAGCAGCCTGCTTTCCTTCCTCTCTCACCTGGCTGTCCTGTCCTGGTGTATTTAATAAGCCTGTCTTCTCAGACACAACTTCACTTGTCAGTACCTCTTTAAACACAATGTCAGCGTGACCCTGCTTGTTACTTTCCTTATTCAGGTTCTTCTTTTTCTGTTTGTTTTTTAAAGGTTTCTCACTGGTCTGTGCTTTTGCGTTAACTTCTTTATCACCATTCACAGCTTGAACACTTTGCACATCCTCCTCATGCATTGCTGTCTCGGCTTCATTTTCTGTATCAGTATCTATAGGCTGCGCACTGAGCGAGTTTGACTGTGACTGCGAGTCAAGTTCAAGCTCAGGCTGCGGTGCGCTCTGTGGCGTCTGTGCGTCTTTTGTTCTAGACACACCAGCCTCTCCACTGCTCTCAGCAGCCGTTGTTGTCTCAGAACGGCCACGGTCAGGACAACTACGAATTAAATGTCCCTCAGATCCACAGCCAAAACACTTCATATTATCAGAAGTCGCAAACACTGTGTAATTAAAGCCGCCGACTTTAAAACTGAACGTCAAGTTCAAATCCATGTTTTCATTCAAGATCATGTAGACCTGCCTTCTGTGACACACAACATGTTTTAACTGCGGCGATTTGCACCCCAGTAAAACCATTTTTACAGGAGACACCAGCTTTCCATAACGTGACAATTCTCTGGCCAAATCCTCATTTTTAATAAAAGGAGGAGCGTTGGAAATGACAACCTTTTTCGCTAGACTAACAAGCGGAAGAACGGGAGTGAACGTATCGCGAACAACAATCCCATTCTCAACCACTGTTTCCACTTTAGTGACATCGTCTAAGAAAATGACAATAGCACCATTCATGCGAGAAGCGGATTTCACACTTTGAAACCCTACCACTTCTCCAACAGAAAAACTAACCTCCTCCACCGACACGCCAGCATTTGCCACAACTTTAATGGCATGTCGGCGTGTCAGTTTCTCATAGCTTTCATGGCTACTAACCACGGGCATAATGCCCCGGTTGTGAGCCCCGCTACCCTTAAACAACCGTAACAAAAACCCAACTAGTAATCAAAATAAATAAAAAAAGATAAACGCATAGACAAAGCAACAAAAAGATAGAAGAACTCACTTAAATCACCACTCACTCCCCACGCTCACAGACGCTCACACATCCGCTCAGAGAGAGAGAGAGAGAGAGAGAGAGAGAGAGAGAGAGAGGTAGAGAGAGGTAGAGAGAGAGAGAGAGAGACACACACACACACACACACACACACACACACACACACACACACACACACACACACACACACACACACACACACACACACACACACACACACACACACACACACACACACAGAGAGAGAGAGAGAGAGAGAGAGAGAGAGAGAGAGAGAGAGAATAGTTACTTTTTTAAAAAGTGTCCAGAAATGTAACCTTTTACAAAAGTAGCAGATCTACAAGCTCATATCTCAGGATTCCACGTGCTGTGAGCTTGTAGATCAGCTACTTTCTCTATTGAGACAGACAGGGTTGATTTAGTCGACTAAAACTATGATGAAAATTTATCATTGACTTCCTTTGATAAAAACTAAATGAAAACTAATTAAAAACTATGCTATGATGACTAAAACTAAGACTAAATATAGTGATAATTTTGGCAAAAAATTATGGATGGACTCGTGGAGAAGAGATCCAGTAGAACCGACAGGTTTGGTTGTGCTTGGCTGTTGCACTCTGAAAACAGCAGATCTACAAGCTCACAGCGCGCCACAGTGCGTCGTGTTGTGAGCTTGTAGATCGTCTATTTTCAGCATGCAACCAGGTGTAAAATATGGCATTACGATGACGCCAAAATACATTTTAGTCAACAAAATTGCTCAACAAGAATAGCAGATCTACAATCTCACAAGGCGACATGTTGTGAGCTTGTAGATCTGCTACTTTTGTGTGAAACTGTAGTATGATGAAGTTTAATTTAGCAAAATAAAAAAGTAAAACGTATAAATATGGAGATATGAGGTTTCTTCCTGACAGTGATGATATGAGACAACAAACCAATATCAGCAATCAATGCTTCTCTTAAAGCAGTACTGTCCCTTTAACAACTTTATAGCATATTACTGTATGTACTGTATGTCAGGGGGTCCCTGCTAGGGTCTGTATTACTATGTATAGACTCAGGGGGTCCCTGCTAGGGTCTGTATTACTATGTATAGACTCAGGGGGTCCCTGCTAGGGTCTTGACTGGGGGTCCCTGCTAGGGTCTATATTACTATGTATAGACTCAGGGGGTCCCTGCTAGGGTCTATATTACTATGTATAGACTCAGGGGGTCCCTGCTAGGGTCTGTATTACTATGTATTGACTCAGGGGGTCCCTGCTATGGGCTGTATTAGACTCAGGGGGTTCCTGCTAGGGTCTGTATTATTATGTATAGACTCAGAGGGTCCCTGCTAGGGTCTGTATTACTATGTATAGACTCAGGGGTCCCCGCTAGGGTCTGTATTACTATGTATAGACTCAGGGCGTCCCTGCTAGGGTCTGCATTACTATGTATTGACTCAGGGGGTCCCTGCTATGGGCTGTATTACTATGTATAGACTCAGGGGGTCCCTGCTAGCTCTGTATTACTATGTATACACTCAGGGGGTCCCTGCTAGCTCTGTATTACTATGTATAGACTCAGGGGGTCCCTGCTAGGGTCTGCATTACTATGTATTGACTCAGGGGGTCCCTGCTATGGGCTGTATTACTATGTATAGACTCAGGGGGTCATTTTGTTTGGTTGTGCTTGGCTGTTGTGTTCTGAAAATAGCAGATCTACAAGCTCACGACGCGGTTTAGCGTGATGAGTTGTGAGCTTGTAGATCGTCTATTTTCAGTGTGCAACCAATTGTAAATATGCCATTACGATGCCATCAAGGCCAGACAAAATACAACAAAATAGCACAACAAGAATAGCAGAGACTATATAGTAGACGATCTACGAGCTCCAGCTCCACTCTGCGGGCCTTGCCGGGGGTCCCCGGACCCCCGCTTCTCGGGGGGGGGGGGGGGGGGGGGGCAACATAACGCCAATAAACGGCATGTGGTAGCAGACCCCCAAGCTTGAAAACTTAAAACGCTGCAGCTCAACCGCCGTGCGGGCCTCCCGCTCGAGCCAGGTACCCACGCGAGAACGTCTTTTAAGCCTCTGACAAAGCTAGCCTGGCTGGTGAGGAATCTTGACAATAAACAATATTTCTTGCATGCAACGATTAATTCGAAAGCTGAAAAAAAGACGATGGTACATTGTGTCCTCGTCTTTTTCACCGGCCAGAGAGCGCTCTCGGCGGGGCTTTTCGGGGCTTGGGGTCGACCTGGGTGGTCCCCGGGGGTCCCCGACGGGGCCCGCGGAGTGGAGCTCGTAGAGCTCGTCTTTTTTCGCACGCCCCATGTGCGTGCAACTCTGCCACCGGAGCGTCTGAATCTCTTGTTTTTGTTTGTTTTTACATGTTTATTGTTTGTGACACCTCTCAACCCAGGGCTACAAACGTTGGTTATCTCTGTGGCCTTGACCATGGCTGGTCTTTTTCCTGTTCTGGTGTGTTTTATGTGCCTTTTAGCACAATAATATATTGAGGCAGTATAAACTGCATAATTCAATCACCACCTGGTGCATGACATATCTAGTGCCTCCACCTCAGGTTGTTAAGCTAGATGATGCAGTATCAGATGTCATCTGGACGAAAACTGGAGCCCCTCAGGGAACAGTTTTAGCTCCCTTTCTATTTGTCCTCTGTAAGGTATGGTATGGTATGGTATGGTATGGTATGGTATGGTATGGTATACTGCAGATTGTAGGCACAGTGAGGCAAAGTGTCACATGCAGACATTCTCTGATGACACTGTTCTTATTGGTCTCATCAACAAGGATGACGATCAGGCCTATAAAAAGGAAATCGAACTATTCGTTCGCTGGTGTGACGATAACTTTCTACTGCTTAATGTAGAAAAGCCCAAAGAGCTAGTTAACTTCTGTAAAAAGAAGGTGCCTATTTCACCTGTCATTATAATAGTCCAGTCCTATTGGTGTCCACTTGGACAGGAAGCATCACGGCCAATGACAAAAACCGGCTGGCTCAGTGATTGGCCTCCTCAGGATACTTTGGATATCACTATAGCCAAGCGAATGAGGACCAGATTGAACACTATTCTTTCCTTTGAAGGCCATCCTCTTTATAGAGGGTCCGGGACCCCTAGGGGGTCCTCAGAGTTACTACAGGGGGTCCTCCAAATCTTTGAGTGATAGAAACTTTTTTCTCCTTTTTTACTTGAACCCTAGTGATTAGCTATTTTTGGCAAATAAGTTTGGTGTATTGGGGAAAAAGAGCATACTAAGTACAGAGTGAAAGGTCAAGTTTAATAAGTATTAACGGTTCAAGTGGTTAAATATCTGAAAACACAAATTGACATGAATCCAAAATACACTGATGATTGTGCTGTCAAACAATGAAACTATATGGAATCTATGAACAGGTTGTGGGGTCCCTGCTTCATCTCTCTCTCAATTAAGGGGTCCTTGGCCTGAAAACGTTGAAGACCCCTGTTATAAGGTATTTAAGGACCTGCGTAGCAAGTTTAGCAACAGGTTTTTGATGCCTATAATCTCTACTGAGAGAATGAAGAGATACTTTGTTCCGGCTGCTGTTAGATTCCTTAACGAACACCGCTAGCTTTGTTATGTTATTTAATTTGTAAAGTCTGTTATTGTCACTTGCTGACTGTGTATTGTATGTTTGTTATATGTTGTTATTGTTACTTGTGTATTTGTATTCGCTCTGGTGGCAAAACATGTTTCCCCTCGGGGACTAAGCAATAAACCAATACCAATACCAATAGATCGTCTTCTTTTGGGTATTTTGGCCTATTTTTTCGAGCGGCGTGGGGGTCCGCGGGGGGCCCCCGGGGTGGGCCTGCCTCCGGGGACCCCCCCAGAGCCGGCCCCGTCTCTCCCGGTGCGCACGGTCAACTCCGGGGCCCCGAGCCGGACGCGTGGGTACCGGTCCCGTCTCAAACGGTCGCTCCTAGCCCGAGTTATGGTTTTTTATGTGCGCTGCAGTGGCACACTTTTACCCCGGTCCCAGCACCCATGGAGGGGGTCCGCACAGTCAAAGTCCCGAATTTCCCAAAAAAGTGGTGCACTTTTTGGCCACTTTTTAAGCCCTTCGGCGGCGGCGCCAGGGGGTCCGCGGGGGTCCCCGGAGCTCGAGGGGGTCCCCGGCCACTCCGATGGCCAAGGCCGAGGCCCCAGAGTCGGCCGGGAGAGGAGCGGCGGCCCGCAGACGCGCTGGTAATCGCAGCGCCGGCGGGCCGTATACGCAGACTACGCAGACTGCGTAAGGCCCCCGCCGACCAAAAAGGCCCCCGCCGCCCCCTCCTCAGCAGAAAAGAACTAGTGCTGCATGGTTAATCGTTTTCAAACCGAAATCGCGATGTGAAATCTCGCGATTAGCGAATCGCAAAGGCCTCTGCAGGACTGCAGGACTCACAGCGTGGGAACACACATAGCAAAAATACGTTGCCTGATTAAAAAACGATAAAAAATATTCTTTTTTCGCAGGAGCTCACTACGCTCGTGCCCGCAGGAAGGCCCCATAGCAGATGCTTAGGGCCCCCATGGGCCCAGAAACGGCTCTGGGTAATCGGCATGGACCACGAAAAAAGCTGGCGTGGACGCAGGTGTCGCGTCCACGCCCGCTTTTTTTCATGGGCTGACGCCCGCGTCCAGGGGCGTTATAGCGTCTTAGATAGTGGGGGGATGACATAGCCGAGTGCGCATGCACGTGAATTATCGGATTTATGCGGTTTTGATCGTGTTTTATTCGGGTTTCCGCAGTTAATTTTTTTGATAAACAATCGGGAACGGCGCACTACACTTTCCCTTTGCCTCTCCACATGCACCAGCCAGAAAGATAGTCGATGGTAGATGGATTTCTTGGTACCAACAGACAGACATCACGTGCCAGTTTCATATAATCATTCAGTTCCAAAAGCTTTTCAGTTAATCTACTTAATTTTACACCACTGTCTACTACAGCAAGCATGATGGTTCCCAAACGTTTTAGCCCATGAACCAAGAGAAACTAAACCCAAACAAGTAGTGGTGAAAATAGCAGATCTACAAGCTCACAACAAGTCGCTTCGCGCTGCGTTGTGAACTTCTAGATCGGCTATTTTCAGGACCCATACAATGTGTCCGCAACACTAGCCCAAACAAACAGTGTACATTAGCCAGCAGCATGCATAGCATCCATCATTACTCCAACTCTAATATAGCCACCACCATTCACCAAGTGCTGACTGAGTGACGATGAGACGAGCAGGACGATGTTTAATGCCTTTATAGCCTACATGGTCTTCTCTTGGTGTTCTGTTTATATTCCTTTATGCCTGTGTTGTTAATTTCACCACGAGTCCATCATGACGCAACGTACACACAGACGACAGAGAGGTGGACTACAGTTAAAAGGGGCGTCCTTTGAAAGGCATTCCTCTCTGCACAGAAGCGCATTTCAAAACAAGAGTCTTTATTTAATTTTTTTCATCTATACAATCGATCATTCAACATGTTTATTTTGAAATTGTCCTGGAAATTAAGTAGCCAAATAGCCCCTACATGCCACTGAGAGATTGAGTTTGTGTTGATGAGAGCCAGCTTGCAGCGCAGGTAAAAAAAAAAAAAGCACCCCGGCCGGCAAAAAAAGGTGGGGGGGATGAGATCACGTTTTTATGAAAGTGGGGGTGTCCCGTCGTACTCAATGAATGGTGGTGACGCGGGCGTCAGCGGCTCTAGGGGTCCCGGACCCCTTGTTGAAGACCTCTGCAATAGACAGACTATATGGACCCTATTGAAACACTTTATAATACAGACAGACTATATGGACCCTATAGAAACACTTTATACTATATACAGATTATATGGACCCTATAGAATAACTTTATACTTCCTGGAAGTTCTTGTAAAAGTGACGTTTGTAAAATCTTATTACACAATAACAATACGTACTGTAGAGCAGTGGTTCCCAAACTGGGGGTCCGGACATCATCTGGGGGTCCCCAGATGATTAGATTAATGTGCAACATTGTTTTCTCACTTAAGGACTTACAATGGAAGACCTTTTTAATACCTCTAAAATAAAATACAAATAAAAAAGTGCATCGCAGCACAAGGTGTTGTGAGCTTGCAGATCGTCAAACTAAATGTAATGCCTCAAATTCTACAATGAACTGGGGGATCCCCCCCAGTTCAAATATCAGTATTTTAGGAGGTCACCAGTTCAAATATCAGTATTTTAGGGGGTCACCAGTTCAAATATCAGTATTTTAGGGGGTTCCCAGTTCAAATATCAGTATTTTAGGGGGTTATAGCGCCACCAGCAGGTAGACTTTAGCATTTTTGGAACACAATGCTTCAAATCATGCATGCAGCGTCCGATTGCCATGAAAGGTCAAAGGTGAAGAACATATGCCACCCATTTTACATTGGCCTATTATAAAGTAGCACCACCAGGACGCAAGGCCTGGTGGAGACCTGTGCTCGGAAGAGCACTGCTTCTAGTTTTTATTTTAAAATTAACACTTGAACCCAGTATACCTATTCTGGGGGGAACATTCTCCCAAAATAGCAGATCTACAAGGTGACATGTCACAGCTCAGCGCATTGTGAGCTTGTAGATCAGTTATTTAGAAAATCGAAAAGTGTGCAGAGGGTAAAAAGAGCAGACCAAGTACAGGGCCAACGGTCAAGTGTATGTTAAAGGTAGGGTAAGTGAACAAAAAGAGTTTTATTAAAAGGTTAAAGCTACATTGTGTAATTTTCTTAACACTTGGGCTGCCTAACACGTCCAGGAAGGTGATAAGGATTCACTGAAAATAGCAGATCTACAAGCTCACAACGCTTTGCAGCGTGACACGTTGTGAGATTGTATATCAGCTATTTTCAGCATACAACCAAGTGTAAAATCAGCCATTACGACACCTAAAATGCCAGCAAAAATACATTTTTATTGACAAAATCAACTGTAGATTTAATCAGCTAAAATCCTCATGATGTTTAAAACTAGACTAAAACTAAAACATTTCAGAAGACTAAAATATGATAATCAACACTACTGAGAAGTAGCGACTTTGTGGAGCCAGGATGGTCAAGCCAGGCTGAATGCTCGTTCACGTCTTCTTTTAAAAGACCAAAAGGTCGAGTACAGATTCACTGATCCCGAAATGGAGAAGAAGCTCTTTAATACGAGGAAGTACATTTATGAAATAAATCCTGCTGCTGTAATACAACTGAGACTATAATAGTGGAGAGACTGAATGTGTAACTACCCCCAAAATATAGGTTAGATTTACTAACCACTGCTATTAACTGAAACTACAAAAGGAAATTGTCTCATAAATAAATATAATTAGTCTAACATAATTCTTCATCCTCACTGTAAGCATACTATGTAATGTAACAGTAGCCAATCTACCAATCTACACTTTATCACACTGTAAGGTGATAAAAACGCGTACCAAGTGGGGACTGCCCCATAGGTCTAACTCCCGTTGGGTCGACTGTAACCTCGCCCACCAGGCTTTCTGAGAGAAAGCCTGGTGTTCGTTCACAACAGGCCGTTTGGTTTCCGCCTAAAGCGCGGAAACCACTAGAAGAAGCGGCGTCGCTTTGATTTGGTTCCCTCCGTTTGTTTCCACAATCCCTATTAAAATGCTCGAGTAGCCTGGTGTAGTCTTGCCAGTCGCTAAAAGTTGGACTAAAAGATGCATATCCCAAACGAATTTTTCAAAAGCAAAACTACTCTGCATGAAGGAGTTTATTAGGTAGGTCCTAAAAGTGTGTCCTTGAGCGCAGGGGAATATTTTGGGTTAAAACTGAATCCGGTTTGATCTTTCCGGCAAATTGTAGTCCTTTGAGTACTACAACATGACGTTTTGTGGTTTCCGCTCCAGACCGGTTACAAACCCGAAAAGTGAAGTGATCCCAGACTAGGTTGACTGAGGTTAGGGTTAGGGTTAGGGTTAGGTTTAGGCATAGTTTTACTAAGGTTAGGGTTAAGGGTTAGGTTTAGGCATAGTTTTACTAAGGTTAGGGTTAAGGGTTAGGTTTAGGCATAGTTTTACTGAGTTTAGGGTTAGGTTTAGGCATAGTTTTACTGAGGTTAGGGTTAAGGTTAGGTTTAGGTGGTCGGACCAAAGGGAGTTCGACCTAATGACATGTTACCGTACCAAGTTGTATTCAGTTGTAAGGTGCATTTTACTAATTATAGAGGGTGTAAGAAGTGGTTAAGAATAAACCAATAGGCTATGTTTCCTAAATTATATTGAACTAGACCTTACCCGTTTTTATCCTCTCCTTTCTTTTCTTTTTGTTGTGGAATGATTCCGCCCTCTACTGGGCTGTATTGGTCACTGCAGTATAATGCATTTTGTGACTGAGTGACTGAGTGACTGACCTCATCTCTAAAATTATATGTAGGATTGCATGCTTTGAAAAATAAAAGTGTGAAAAACCCATTGGTTTGTGATCAGATTGATGCTTACAGTAAAGACCAGCCGCGTAACAAGGTGACAGTGTGCCCTGACGTGGGATGGTCACCCTTTTCTATTATTATTATATACTGTTGAATATTTGTGATCATTCAAGTCATGTTTTATTTTGAAATTGTACTTTTCTGACTTCCTCCAAGTTATTATTAGTAGTAATTATATTTACCTGAAATAGCTGACCTCCAAGCTCACAACATGTCACGCTGCGACGTGTTGTGAGCTTGGAGGTCTGCTATTTCCAATATTTTCACCAAAAGGCCCTTTTAGAAATGTCAGACCCTGTCTAGTAACATTCTCTGCACAAGTGCACGTCCCTGGGTGGGCCTCAAATGACTCTGGGCCCCAACGTAACTACGTTGTCTGCTTATTCACAGGCCCCAGGCCAAGAGCAGAAAAAACCACAGATATAAAAAGCTAGATACCTCCTCCGCAGCTGCAGTTCATTGGCGCGACTGGTCAAACACCGCTGGTGGAACTGCGTAACGCACTCTGCCCCCTCCAATGGGAAACCACCTGAATTCACTGGAAGCATCCAGGGAGGGAGGGGCCAACAGAATGGAGCCTGCGGTAGTTCTTTTATTTGTGAAAGGCAGGATGTGTTGTTGCTATCTCCCCGGACCCCCTCTTCATTAGGTAGTTAATTCATTCACACTCCCACAGAGCAGTCCGTCCCCTCATGTTCATTCTCATTGGCTACAAGCTCATTCTCATACGCCCTCTTACCCACAATGCATCTCAAGCAGTCTATTTAAGCAGCTTCCTGTTCTATGTTCATTCTAGATGTTTAGCTGTTACTACTGGTTGTGCAGCTGTGTATGTTAAAAAATCCCTCCACCTCCCCGTCCTCATCCTTGTAATGTAGTTACTCATGTTATGTGTTTTGTTTACAGATTGTTTATGATTATGATGTGATCTCTTAAATCAGGGGTCTTCAACAGGGGGTCCGGGACCCCTAGGGGGTCCTCAGAATTACAACAGGGGTTCCTCCAAATCCTTGTGTGATAAAAAAGAAAAAAGTAAATCTCCTTTTTAGCCAGATTCTTAACCAGATTCTGAGAACTTTAGCCAAAAATAGCCGATCTACAAGCTGCGAGGCGTTGTGAGCTTATAGACCGTCTATTTTCGGCCAAGAGGTTTGGTGTAGAGGAGAGAAGTATTTATGGTTCAAGTGGTTAAAGTGATAGTTCGCCTATTTTATAAACGCAGCTGTGTGGAGTACTCACCAGTAATGGACTTGTTCTAAGGGCATGAATTGGTTAGCTGAATACCCTGGACAGAACTGTGGTCATTTTTGTGCTGAATTAAAAGTAGTTCCATTGAGTTGCTAGAACCTAATTTTTGTAATAAACTAATCCACAAAACCGCCGTCATTATTATTGTTGACCTATTTCTACTTCTACGAGTAATGCTCGTTCAACTTTGACCCCTCTGTAACATGGTACTATTTCTTCTCTGAGTAGATCACTGCGCTACACTATAACTCTATGGCGCCGCATCACTCACGGCGTAGGCTCTGTGCTTCTGTGAGCTGCTGCAGCACACGCTGTTTATTTGTTGTGTGGTCGCTGCTGATCGCTCCTACTAGCTAGCCTTGAATAGCAACTTAGCTAACCTTTATCTGCCATTGCTAACACAAGGGAGATATATCCACGCATTTCTGGGTAACAGAAAAAAACTTCTTCACCGTTTCTCCAAGGATAAAGACAGCCAGCGAGTTTTCCCCTCTGGTCCCGTATCTAACACTACGCTATGTCACTGGTGAGCACTTGCGCTCTGAGCCGCGGCAGCACAGGCTGCTCAGCCTCTTGTCTGTAGTAAAAATAAAATATACACTTTCACTACTCACCCAAAAAAAGGCGGTTCTAAGATGTCGAAAGCCTACTGTCCTTAGTGGCAACACTCGTAGCCCCCCATCTCACGTCTAAAATACACATTTGGTCCAGAAAAGAAAATATGTCACTGGAAGTTTTAGCTACTCCACACCGCCCTCTACATATCTTGTCAATAGAAAAGTCCATTGACCAGATTTTGCTTTCGGGTGAAATATCTTTTCTTTTATGGCAAAAAGTGCATTTTATACGTGACATTTAGACAGATTGCCCCCACTTCTGAAAGTAGGCTTTTTACTCTATGGAGATGTCTTTGTTTTGGTGAGAAGCGAAACTGTACTTTGTATTTTTACTACAGAGGAGAGTGTGCGCAGGCTTTCCTACAGCGCAAGGGCTCATCGGTGACATAGCGCTACGCTATGGACCAGAGCTACCGATTTCGAGGGTAAAACAACACTGGACTAATAAAATATATCGTCTGTACCATTGGTTCTCAAAGTGGGATCCGGGGACCCCCAGGGCAGGGTCTTTGAGGGAATATAAGGGGGTCCCCAGCTAATAGTTAGGACCGAAGTCGAGATTTCAGCTTTCAGGAGCGACCAGGCAGCTATCAGTTCAGACTGTTTTGGGGGCGTGTGCTCTGTGCTGCGGCTGCCGCGGGATGCGCCCGTTGAGTTGAATGCGGCGCAGTGATCTACTCAGAGAAGAAATAGTACCATGTTACAGAGGGGTCAAAGTTGAACGAGCATTACTCGTAGAAGTAGAAATAAGTCAACAATAATAATGACGGCGGTTTTGTGGATTAGTTTATTACAAAAATTGGCTTCTAGCAACTCAATGGAACTACTTTTAATTCAGCACAAAATGACCACAGTTCTGTCCAGGGGATTCAGCTGACCAATTCATGCCCTTGGAACAAGTCCATTACTGGTGAGTACTCCACACAGCTGCGTTTATAAAATAGGCGAACTATCACTTTAAATACTGTATCTGAAAACACAAATTGACATGAATCCAAAATACACTGATGATTGTGCTGTCAAACAATGAAACTATATGGAATCTATGAACAGGTTGTGGGGGTCCCTGCTTCATCTCTCTCTCGACTAAGGGGTCCTTGGCCTGAAAACGTTGAAGACCGCTGTCTTAAATCATGTAAATGTAGTTACTCATGTTATACGTATTGTTTACAGATTGTTCTGTGTTCTATGGATTATGATGTGATCTCTTAAATCATGCAACTGAAGGTTTAATGTTATTTGCATGTAATCTGTATATTATGCTTTGCTCTGGGGGGATTGTTGCGACCGTTAGGTCGCATTTACTATCAAAACCTCCACCGGCTGTCTGTCCGTCAGTCAGTCAGTCACGTCACACTTTTGCCCTGCTCATATCTCCGCCATAGTTGCCCCTATCCATGTGAAATTTTCCACACACACTCCTTGCCTGCCAAACCACAACCTCCACTCAATCAATTCTCACATGGCCCTCTTCTAGCACCACCATGAGGCCGATTCTTGCAAAACACATTTTTGGACACTGCTCCTACAATTTTTGCCCTAAAATCACGCAAATCGGTACACAGTATTGCTACACTCATCTCATCAACATGGACATGTCCCATTTTGCGCCACCTTCAGGCCGATTTTTTAATCTGCTCCTACACATTTTGGCCTAAAATCACGCTGCGACCTGGCGGTCGCTTATCTCCCGATTAGGGAGTCTTACTGGTGATATATCAGATTATGTCTCATGTTCGAGCAGATCATTTGATAATCACAGCAGAGCTACATCGCCAAACTAAGATGCAATATCATTGCATAACTGGTTATATCATTGCAATAAATGGTATGGTTAATCTTAATTGGTGTCGTTCATCCTGAGCTGAAACATATAAAAGAAGTATAAAATAGTGTATAATATGTCAATGTGTGATGCTGACACAGACAGAGACAGATACTCACTTTTAAGGAGTTGAGGATTAATCCAGTGTTCTCCTCCATGATTCACACTGTAGGAAATAATGATAATGACAATTAATGTTTTTGCATAGCAACGAAACAATTCAAAGTACAACATTAAGTCAAACAGAACATACCGGTATTTACAATGACTAATTCAGGACACTCATTGATGGTTTGTCACGTTGCACAAATCCAACTGTAATGTACAGCGTTACCATAGGATATCTAAAAACCTTTCCCAAAATATGTTATTTACCCTTTATTTTCTATAGCAAATAGTCGGGGGGCGAAGCTGATATTGAGACATATGCAGCTATCTCGGGGTAGAAGTTGCCAACCTATTCAGAACTAATCTTTAACCCCTTGTGATGGGTTCTAACCTGGTTGGCACCTCTGAAAATGATTTTTAGGTCATTTTATCATTGTATACTTAAAAGTGGTAAAATCGGATTTTGCTGCTATAATGTTGAGCAGATTTGCTAATTGGTAATGTAATGAAAATACAGGTAGCAAAGCTAATATTAGTTGATGCTGGCTAAAGTGATGATGAATATTTTTGGAGGGGTGGGATGGAGGATATGGCTGATTCTGTGTGTGCAGTCACACCTGGTTGTCAAGGAGCCAAATCTGATATTGACTTGACCTAAGATAACACCTCTGGGTAAAAGCACACAACCTATTAAGTAATGTTTAAACCCTTTTCATGTATTCTAACCTGGTTGTAATATCACAAATCAGTACTGACAAGTTATTTTAAATTTGCTGCAATAATGTTGAGTAAGTTGCATTATGTAAATGTACTACTAATGTGGTAATGCAATGAAAATGCAGGTAGCAAAGCTCATATTAGTTTATGCTGGCAAGAGTAATGATTAATACTAGTAAGACCGAGGTCGTGCCAATTCTTGGCCACCTGGCCAGTGATGTATATTGGACCATTTACCCATAATGTAGACCCCTGCACGATAGTCAACAATGTTATGTCAAAACATGCCCATATATGGGTATTATCAAATATGGGCATTCCCAGATGTCCTTAATATTGATGACATTGGGACAGGGATCTCCATATATGGGCATAAAACGTATGTTAATTAGTAAAGCCAAGCAGGGCCTTCTCAAGTTAGGGTCTGGGTTTGATGCCTGGGGATCTCCATATATGGGCATAAGGGGGTACCCTAACAGGACATCATCTGGGAATGCCCATAGTGTATATGGACATTTTATTTATTTTATCCTTTATTAATATATATCCATATACAGTACATATATGGACTTAATATTAACATTTTCGGTGAAGGTAGGGTGTAAATCAGAGTAAAGCAGGCTCTTGGCCAGTTAGGGCCTGGGATTGATGAAATCAGAAATCTCCATATATGGGCATACAAAGGATGTTGTTTCTGGGAATGACCATATTTTAGTATATCCTTTATTAATAATAATATGTATCCATATACATACAATATATTTCATGCCCATACATGGAGATCCCTATCTGAACCAGCCACACAGATATGGGCCATGCCTTTGCCATCTGGCCAGTGATACATGTATATCGATGAGGGATCTTCATATATGGGCATAAAAGGGATACCCATATATGGACTTTTACATAGGTGATGTCACTTGTGATATCACCTGTGATATCACAAGTAAGCAAGGGAACCAACCCATAGACTGTAAAATGTGTACTTACTGACTGACTGACTGACTGACTGACTGACTGACTGACACAGTATGGATATCCAGGGTTTGATCTTTGATGAGGTGATGTCACATGACATCACTTCCAGTACAGAAGGACGGACAAGCTGCAACATTTCTCATGGTATACTGCGACCTTCGGTCGCAACGACCTTCGGTCGCAATTATTTCAAGAGCATGATGCCCTGGTTTGCGGCTTATGATCACAGACAAGTTGTATTCAATTGTATTGTCATATTGTCTATTTAGCATGACACATTTTCAATGTTGTAAATGTTCTTATTCTTAGTCTTGCTGTTAATCTTTGACCTGCTATGTTATCCATTTTGGTGTGATGTGTGTGTTTTGAATGGAGTCATTTCTTGTATACTCAAAATGACAAAAACACAGTTAAAGAAGTTGCCTTTTACAATAATATTTACAAATCTATTGCAATACCAATCAAAATGACTTTCCACATTGTTCTTCTATCTATTTCCTTTAATATAACATGGAAAGAAATTCATTTAAAAGTAAAGAATTAATCAAATGCATATGATGTTTAATCGGACTATTTGATAGCATGAAATGGGCATTCAAATATTGAAAAAAAGTCACCAGAAAATGAATTCAAAATGCCAACCACCTTAAAACATCTTCTATGGGTACCTTCTAACACAAAAAAAAAAGGTTGTCAGCTTCTACCCAAACATAGCTGCAAAAGTAATTTCTGAAGCACTTTTCAGTTTCGGCCCCTTGACTAAAAGCTGAATTGAAGAGGGTGTAATTATAGTTTCTGCCTGTATGCAAAAATGCAGGGGTTTTTGCACCCCTTAATTTGCGACCGTCAGGTCGCAGTTACTATCAAAACCTCCACCGGCTGTCAGTCAGTCTGTCACATCACGTCACATCACGTCACGTCACGCCACGTCACGTCACGTCACGCAACGCCACGTCACGTCAGGCTAGGGCTCCACCAAAATGACGGCGTCGTGCCGGCGTCGGACGGCGTCAAAAAATGAACCGGGGCGAATTTGAGCGCGCTGACGTTGACGTCGGCAGTGGAGCACCCTTCATTGATTAAAACGGGAGCATTCCCAACGTTGACGTTGACGCGGCGCTCGACGCGCCCGGTGGAGCCGGGGGTTACAATTTTCCCCTACTCATATCTCCGCCACCGTTGCCCCGATCCATGCCAAACTTTGCACACACACCCCTCATTTCTCACATGGCCCTCTTCTAGCGCCACCATGAGGCAGATTCTTGCAAATCACATTTTCGCTTATCTCCCGATTAGGGAGTCTTACTGGTACAGTAGGGATGCCATTTGTCTGATTTTAAGCCGGCATTTACGAGAGTGTTCACAATGTTAATGTGTTATTGTTTATATTTACATATCTCTGTAAATGCCGGAAAATGAAAACTTAGTTAACAAAGAAAAGTAGAATTGGTGTCATGCACTTTGCATGGTGTGTAATGGACATGATGGCTGATGTCAGCAACGGAAGAAAAGGTGCCGTGATGAGTGACAACTGTCTGCAGTAGGCCTCCCCTGTCTGTCTGCAGCAGGTAGGCCTACCCTCTGTCTGTCTGCAGCAGGTAGTCCTCCCCTGTCTGTCTGCAGCAGGTAGGCCTACCGTCTCGTTTTCCCCATCATGGATCCCAATTCAGCAGAGCTATCCAGTATCCAGTATCCTACAGTATGTCCACCAGTCTCCCCTTCTCTTCCACTCTCTCTCTGTTTCATTATTTCAGATATGCCATTCTTACCAGAGTGTGGGCTGATTGCACCAAGAGGGATTAAATAAATCTTAGTTTAGGGTTAATCAAGGATTTGTTGATCTAGCATTTATTTTAATTTGAGTTGTGTTGCACCCCTTAAATTTAAGCATTGCTTAGCAAATCTGTGATTAAACCAATAACCTGTGATTAAAACTATAAACTGTGATTAAATCATGGATTAAATGTTGAGTGTCCTCCATCTTGGATTTGCGATGTAAACAAACTGGAATAAACTATTCTCTTGAGGCTAATATCATTAGCGTTTTTTATTTACTTCTTGGAGAATGTGGGCAGGCCTATGTTAAGAGCAGCTCCTGCAGCCAAAAAATATATAATTGTATAACCCTCCGTCATAAGACGGTGACGCTCGCTAAAACAACAGATATACAAGCTCACAACGTGTCACTCCGTGGTGTGTGGTGTGTTTGCAGAGGAACAGGGAGGCGGGGGAAAGGGTCGATCTACTAGAAGTGACGTGCAACTGGACTGTGGTGCGTAGTGGGGCAGTGTGATAGTGTTATAGATCTGCCCTTTCGCAGTCACACTACGGCGCTCATTCCTGGTTTCCCAAACAAGCAGATAATAAAAATAAAAAAACATCACAAGGACATATCATCAGTGATGTAGCCTGGGGTCGACGGGTGTTGCGGGTCTCGCAACATCATACACCCTCGCCAAGGTGACCCAGCCGGGGTTGATCAAGTCCCGACTTATGTCCCAGTAGCTATCCACAATCAGTCCTATTGTAGGGTTTCCATTGTAAACTCTGGGATTGTTTGGTAATGCCTGTATCATATGATGTAATAAGGTGGGGTCGTTGTTGTTCTGGTGTGGTTGACAGACACACATGTGTGCAGTTCTTTAATAAATGGTTTAGCCGAGTTGGCGCTCCAAAGTGTAACCTCCTGGTCGTCTTGTCTTTATAAAGAGATCATTAAGCTTACACATATACACAGCCGTCTCGGACGCTACACTATTAGGGAAAGACAGGGTCACTCAATGTGCTGCACTGGAACTACTCTGCCGGGATTGGGGGCAGCGCCACTCTGGCGCATGGAAGAACCAGGCTCTATGATTTGACTCCTGGCCGGGCTCCTCCTACGTCTCACCAGGTCCTCTCCTGCTCTCACCAGGTCCAGGCCATGTGCGGTGCACCAGACTCCCGATCCAAACATTCCATTCAGCTGCTGCAGGTGGTTGAGACGCAAGGGTTGGCCGGCGGTAGTACTGCAAGCTCCACTTGGGCAAGGTGGTGCAGAGAACATGTCGCGGCGGCGGCGTGCACGCCACGGGTTCAAACAAACTTTACAAGCCACGAAAAACAGAGCTTTAGCTGGACGAGTTCCGTGGGAATCAATGATAAACAAAATGTCTGCAGTGTGCAGTTGCAAGCCTGGACGCTGCCAGCTGGGAAAAGGAGGGAGACTTCTCACAGGAGGGAACCCCCTCCCACTCCCTGTCACACTTAGAACAACGGACTCACTCGCTAGCATTCGCCATGGACTGAAGACTCTCCTTTTCAGACTCCACCTAAACCCATGACACTCAATGACCATACATGAAGCTAGCATTTGTTTTTAGGTTTTTTAGAACCTTATTTCTTTACTGATTATATTGTTTTTTATTTCAAGATTCATATTCATATGCATTTGTTATATTGTTGTTGATGTTCTGACATATTATCTTGTTTATTATAGTGATGTATTATCTGCTTATTGTAAGTCACTTTGGATTTAAAAAAAGCGTCTGCTAAATGCCTAAACTGTAAACTGTAAACCCCCATTCATGTCAGTGGCATGTTTACATTTCTAAAATGGCTAGTTCCATTCCTTGATTCTGATTGGTTGGTTGCCATGGTATACCTGAGACTATAACCCACACCTTGAATCAGTTTATATCAAAGCCAGGTGCGTTATTTCTTTCCACTGTGCCGTGAGGCTGAACTAGAGAAGCGAGCGTTTGATTTCCTCTCAAATCCTGCCGTGCGGGTGCTTCTAAGCACCGCCCGCATGCATTGGACAGTGACTGAATGGCTCCGGGCGGGGCTTGTAAAGGCAACAAGCGCCCTCTATTCTCCAGGCACCACTCATATCAGCTGTTTAGCTTAGGTTGTATGCTAGCGTTTTTGATGTGATGTTCACCCACATAGCAGCTAAATCTGGATGAAATTAAACATGTGTTTGTTACGGATCGAATATGGTTCTTAACTTCTTAACATGAGACTGATCTAACACAAGTGTTGTTTCCCTATTTTTTTGGCAAAAAGAATGACGTGACTTTGTAAACACACACTGGCTTCCTTAAGTCCCGTTCCTGGATGTGGCTGGTAAACGCAAGGAAATGTCTCTTCCTGGTGGCGGAGAAGTGTACTTTTTTCTTATAATGCAATGCTATGATTTTCATGTTGCAATATTGTGACCGTTTTAGAAAAGCAATAAGCCACGCAACGACTTGTGTTTCCCAACGCCTCTCAGCCGGTGTATACTCCCCCGGTAACCACTCGCCTCTTGTGGCTTATTGCTTTATTAAACCACCTCTCCTGCAGGTTTAAAATGAATCCCTTACTGATGTTTAAATCGAAGTTTAAAGTAGTGGTGCAACAGGATTATCATTAATCCATGTTAATGTGTTATTCTTTATATTTACATATCTCTGTAAATCTCCTGTTTCATTGGTAATAAACATCAGCTGTGTGAGTTAATTTCATTTTTGTTTGGTCCAGGCAAGCATAGAGTAGTCTTCGATAGGTTTCCTTTTACAGCAATTTTAGGTTATTATTTATATGTAGACAGATTTGGGAGTTCTAAACGTTAGGCAAGTTATATTTGGTTTTGGTACTTGCACTGATCATAATAAAGTAGCACCTAGGTTATACATGGGCAACTGGCAGCCCAGGGGCCACATGCGGCCCTCACCTTCATTTAATGCGGCCCGCAGGTTAATTGATTTCTGCTGTTCCAGTGTAAACATCCAAACATGACCCGCTTTAATTACTTCAATCTACTGTATATTAGTAGCTTCAAATATTTACTTTTCATGATTACAGTTACAAAATAACAACAATAGCTATCTAAAGCACAACATGTCTATTTTTGCTACATGTGTGAGACACTAAGGAAGGCATTAATTACAAACAAGTATACGCACAGTGGCCCTCTGAAGTGAGTGTGGAAATATAGTGGCCCTCTGGAGTGAGTGTGGAAATATAGTGGCTGTCTCCATCATCAAAGTTGCCCTCCCCTGACATTGGTAAATATAAACAGTATTTTTCTAATTGTATGTTTAATTCACTTGATTGTAATAGCACTTAACTTTTGGCATTTACCACCTTCGTTGTGTCCCAGACAACCCTAGACCCGGGGTGTTGTAACATTAGTCCCCCTTCTACCAGTGAAACATGAAACAAGGGAATGGCTGCACTAACCAACATGGACACAGTCCAGGTCTACTCACTTGACATCCAGTCCAGCAGAGAGCAGTGTCTGTACAGCATCTCCTCCTGTGTGGTTACAGCTGATGTCCATATGCTTCAGATAGGAGGGGTTCAGGGCTACAGCTGAAGCCAGAGATGAACAGCCTTTCTCTGTGATCCCACAGCAAGACAACCTGCAGAGAAATCAGACTTTAACAAACTGCTGTTTGAAATTGTTTTATTTGGATCTTTTTTTGCCCATTATCTTCCATGAGTCCAGTCCACATTAAAACATAACGTTACAGCATACAAATAATTAATTGTAAGAAGCTCTGTGGCCTTGTGGTTAGAGTGTCCGCCCTGAGACTGGGAGGTCGGGGGTTCCATCTCCGGTCGGGTCGTAAAAATGGGACAGGCCCGGCGCTACGGGTGGCCTGCTGCGGCATTGCACCCTCAGTTGCAAGTTGTGCCCCCTTAGTTTATATACTATTTTAAGTCAAGAAAATATCAAAAACAACACAAATATTGGATGATGAAATATTGTCATAGAGATTACGATAACAGTATTGAAACACAGTTGCCCCCTATAATAATGATCTGATTATAATTATCTGCAGCTGGTGCAGCTGCGCAACTCCCGTCTAATCCACAATTTAAAATCACCTAAACCACAACCGCAGTAGCAGCGGCTGGTATTTCAGCTCCCAAAAACTGGCATCTGTTGTAGGTATTATACATAATTAAAAATATATTATTCATTATATCATTATTAATAGCCTATATAAAAAAGATGTGCCCCCTCATCAATTTTCAACAGCCCCCTTAGTCATTTCATCCTGCAGCCGGCCCTGAAATGGGACCCAGTTCCTCAAGGGTTGGATTGGGGGGTTGATCACCATTACTGATTTCCCGAGCGCAGCACCGCTGTGGCTCACCACTCCAAGAGATGGGTCAAATTCAGAGAATACATCTCTCATACAGCAATGTATGTGACAAATAGTAGGAATCTGAATCTATAAAACAACACCCAATTATTACAGCATAGACATAAAACTACAACCACACACACACAAATAAACACACCCACACATGTAGGCCAGACAATATCACTGCGTGGATACATGGTTAACAATACATGGGCGGTATTGGTTCATTCATGGCGATACGATACGATTCAGTAAAATCGATATAGTAACTATTTAGCAAACAAATTAAATCTGTGTAAAACTTGTAAAAAATCTATTATTATGGAAGTAAACACTGTGATTATCTCGCAAATACATGGACATTATATTTCAACATATATGGACAAACCCACCTTGACATGAACGCAGAGATTACACACATTTATCGATCTACCAAGAGTAGCTATATGGAATGGAAAGGTAATTAGACCCCTCTTTTTCATTTTCCCTCTTCAAATTGCCAAATACAAGGCACAAATACTTAGTTTCCATACAATCAATTATTTGAATTGCAAAACTATTCGATACCGATTACCGCATTTTAAAACGATACGATACAAAGCCAAAACGGTATGATATTTTGCTTTTGCAAACAATATAGTAGATCATTGTAAATTAAAATCGATTATTTAATTCAGTTACTACATTGTTACACCCCTAATACTCAGTAACATTGTTGTCATGTTTATCAAATAGGGTTTGTTGTAAGGCAACGAAAGATTAGAGACAAATCATTTGAAACCAGCCAATGACTCAAGTCTGTCCTGACATTAATATGCCTTTACGCGGCTTTTAGTTATAAACACAGTTGTCATATGAGGAAGTTCTCTTTGCTGAGCTACTAGTCTCGCGTGGCCAAATGCTCCCGGCATACAGTCTGGGAGACGGAAATAAAAACAATGAGTGCGAGATAAAGCGGATGTGACTCACCCGCTCCCTTGGTGCAGCAACTAGAAAATGTGCAATTTGTGAAATTGCAAGTGTGGTTGCCCTGTGGTTCAAATCATATTTGAGTTTTGGGAAGTGAATTTCCATTATTTTGGGGGCTATGTTTGTTTACCAGTATGTGCTGCATCTTGTGCATTGTAATGCATTACTGGGCTGATTTGACCTATGTGGGACCAGAGCCTGCTTTTAGTGTGTCAATGAACAAAGTTCATCCAGATGCCTGGGGATCCCCATATATGAGTATAAGGGGGTACCCCAACAGGGCATCTATAAACCCTAACAGGGCATCTATAAACCCTAACAGGGCCTAACAGGGAATCATCTGGTAATGCCCATACTGTATATGGACATTTTATTTATTTTATCCTTTATATATTCATATACATATATGGACTTAATATTAACGTTTTCAGGGGGAATGCCCATATATGGACATATATGGTCTCATGCAGTCTATGATGTCATACATCTATGATGTCAGTCATCTCCATATTTGGGAAAAGTTACAATTTTAATTAAAGTCAGTGGGGAAAATTCAATTCACAAATAAATTAATATATCAATTTTAAACAATACAACTTTTCTCTTGGCAAAATGCAAATTGCATATATATATTCCCGATGAAGCCGATTGATTTGATATATGGCGGAAGTGTGTGGTGCAAAAAATGTGGGAGGAGTAGGGGTCAAACTTTTAGTTACTCTAGAAACAGAGAATAATAAAGTTGATGGGCAACCACACTAATAACAAGTCCTACTGGAAGCGTTATGTCTTCTTTCAATATTTTTGGGGGCGTTATTTCGTCTTTTTCTGGTGTTGTTGGTGTTACTTCCATGATGTTTTCAAATGTTGTCTAAACTATTCACCCATAACAAGAATATGCTGCTCGACTGACTGTCTGAGCTACTGTGTTTCTGTTATGTTTCCAATGGGACTACAGTTCAGTGCAGCATTGGCTACTTCTGATACTTGCCGTTCAGAAGCTGCCGTTCCAGACTCTATATAGCATTCAGAGATGGTGGAATAGTTGTCTGGCTACGCAAGACTACTGAGCTACAGTAACAGTGAAATGCAAATGATCAATAGCTTGAACAAAGGCTCACTCCAGATGTGTTAAAGGTGCAGATTAAAAAGGCATGCGCAAAGTTATTCCACTTCTGAATCTCAACATAATAATTTGACTTCAGAAGCCTCATTGGTTTGAACCCCAACATATACTAACTTCCATGGCCCTAACCTGTTCCTGTTATAGTCCAGTCATTATATGAAAAAAACCTAAAACACATTGCAATAGTAGCAAACTCAACTGATTCTGTATCCTCATTATGTCCTTAGTGAGGGAAAAAAAGTCCCAAGGAATCCCATCAGGGGAAAGTTTTGAAAACGATCTACCTACCTTCACTTACTATACACTACACTATAAAGGAAAAAATTACTCCCAAAAAATCTGCTTTAAGTGGGATGTGAGGGGTCAAACTAGGGGTTTTTAATTATTCTGAATCCATTGCAAGCATTTGTTTTGCATGAAAAACATTCCTTGGGCTAAAAATGGACCCCAAAAGACTGAAAATTGATGACTCATCACTAAACCATCGTTTGTTTACGAATCTCCAGTCAGCACTCCACTCCTATGGGTGGCGCTAGCGCCAGCCAAGAATAACAGAATCACTCACATAAACTCCCGTAGGACGATTCCCATTGGCCGAAGGGTATGTCCGTCAAATGACGTACCCGCCTGGAGGCGGATCCCTATAAATTCCCCATCCACCGGATGTTCCCCCTCTTTTCGCTTTCTGCTTCAACTGGATAGCTTGTTTCACTCACTCGCTCCAACGAAGTCTTCAGCATTAAGAAGTTCCTTAAGTAAATTTTATCTACGTTCCTCAAAGAGAAGGAATTTCGTCTCGTCTGAACTGACTTTGGCAAGTAAGGTCGAGCCACCCGGTTTCGAGACTCATTCCATTCTTCTCTTCGCTCTTCTGTTTGTTCTCTGTTAGCTCGCTAGCCTCGTTAGCTTGTTACGCTCGCAGTCTTGTTAGCGTTTGCTTGTTAGCTTGTTAGCTTGTGTTAGCAGAGATGGCTACGGCTAGCTCCACGCTATCCGGCCGTGCATGCACCACTCCAAGTTGCCCCTTTCTCCTGGAGTCGGTGGATTTGCACCAACGTTGTGTACGCTGCAGGCACTGGGCCCATGCCGCCGACAGCCTGTTGCCCGAACCGACCTGCAGCGACTGCCTCCGCACTCCGGTGCTGATTAGGCAACGACACGCCGCGCAAGCGGCTAGCCTCTTCAACATCATGGCGGCGTTCCAGCCAGGCCCCTCTCCAGGGACCGTGGAACCACATGCCTCTCCCCCCGGTACCTCTTCAGGACGACGGGGGATACAGGCCTCATCCTCCACACCTCCCACCCGGCGCCGCCGTTCTCCCTCCCCCGCTCTCTCCTATACAAGCGGGGGCAGCGGTAGCTCAGGCCCGGACTTCACCCAGAGCCTCTTCAGACGCTGGTCGGATGAAGAATTCAACGACGACGAGGAGGCGGTGGCGGAGGTCGTCGAGGGTGAGGAGGACAACGCTCCTCAAGTGGAACAGATGGACACACAGTCGGCGGAACCGGAGATCATCATCTCTATCCCCGAGACTGATTCCCCCCTCTCCGTCTTCCCTTCGGTGGCCGCCACGGCTGAGGCTGCCACCCCAGGCCCAACAGCCCCCCCCCCAGCGGCGGGGGCTCCAGAGCAGGCTATGCAGGAAGGCTCCGCTTCCTCCCCTGGTGCTTCTGGTCAGCTACCGGCCTCCCAGGTGTCCACGGAGGGACAGGCTCCCCCTTCCTCTCCTTCAGGGGGAGCTGCTGGGTCTGATGCGGTCCTCTCCGCCTCTCAGACCTCCTCTCGGAGCTCCTCTCGGAGCTCCTTGGGTCCCGCTCCTGCCTCTTCAGGCGACACTCCAAGACCCAACAACGCGAGCTCTTCCTCCCAAGGCCCCCCTCCTCTTCCGGAGGCCTGGAGTGTACTAGAGAGAGCCACCAGGTACCTGGAGCTGCCTGTTGCCTTCGCTCCACAGGCAGAGAAGGCCAAGGTGCACCGCCTAGGGAAGGCTCGTCAAGCCCCCCCCCCCCCCCCACAGGTGATGTGCATGCTTCCTCAGATCCCAGGTTTCCAGGAGGCGCTGCACGAAACCTGGGAGAAGCACTGGGACCCAGACAAACTCCCCTATTCTTCGGAGTTCGTGGGAGGACCAGACATCGGAGTCCCTTCCTGCCCTAAGATTAGCCCAACTCTGGCCGCTACTCTTCAGGCCAAGTTCCACAGGAAAAACCCCACGGTCCCTAAGGGGCCCTTCATCCTGAGACCCACACCCAAGCTGGTCGACAGCTTTGAGGACCAGATGTCCAAGGGCGCACGTGACACCTACAGGTCCATCGGCCACAATGCTAGGGACCTGAACGTCAGGGGTCTACTGGGAGCCTACATTCAGAAACAGATCCAGAATGCATCCGGCTCCCTGCCTCCTGCTGTTGCCACAGAACTCCTGGCCTCGGTGGACCACTTGATTGATGCCAACTTCCATGCCATCTCCTGGGCAGGTCGTGCTATGGACCTCATCATGCAACAGCAGGCTCTCCGCTGGCTCTATCCAGTCGCCGCGGCAAAGGACTTCGAGGAGAGAGAGGAGCTCCTCAAGCTCCCCAGCTCTCCCAGAGAAATCATGGCAGACGGCTACCAGGTTTTCCAGAGACAGGCGGCGGCCCGCAAGGAAACCCTGGAGATTGTACAGGACCTGATGCCCCCCCTAGCAGCCGGGGCCCCAGGTTCCAACCACAGGCCACTAGAGGCTCCTACGCTCAGGCAGCCTCCAAACCAAGAGCCTCCCGCTCCCAGAGCAAGGCTAAGGGCCCCAAGACCTCAGCCTCCTCTAGCTCCAGGTCTTCCTCCAAGTCGGCCCGCCGCCATCCAAGCCAGGAGCCGCCCACTCAGAGGCCCAGGGAGGAAAACCCCCAGCGCCAGCCTTACCGCCCCGCGAGGGGCAGCGGGAAGTCTCAGCGCAAGTGACACTCCGGGGAGGGGAAAGCAGGGGTCATTAAGAAGTTTGATTTATTCAAAACCTGTAACTCGGCCTCCTGCTGGTTCTGTCACAATGTCTCCACTAAAAATGACAGTAAAAATGTGTGTGCCCAAAAATTGTGTGGTTCTTCCTCTCGCACGATCGACACAAGTAGCTCTAGATTGTCAGCCCCCTCGGGCTCTTCCTCACAATCTGCTAACCTCACAGACACACAGTCCACACACAGCTGCTCTAAAAGGTACAGGGTCACAGCCTATTCAGATGCTTTTTCCCAGTGTAATTCCTCCTTCTCACGGTTCTCCACTAGAGAGCAGCACAGCTTCCCCTCCACACTCTCTAACTGCTCCAGGGTCACTCCTTTCTCCAGAGCAAGACTCTCTGCTAAAGGTATCTATGAGCCCTCTCGGGACGTTTTCAGTCAGGCCAAACGAGCTAAAGTTAAAACCTCCGTCTCCGCGGGTTTTGGAGACGTTTCCTTTAGGCCCTCCTCGGGCGAAGGTCAGAAAAGTTCTTTTTCCCTCTGTTCCAGCACCGCTAGCCTTGAACCACGCGACCGTTCCTCTTCAGGTGCACTCGGTCCGTCGTTCAGGCCGTCCCGCCCGGGCGGCCATTCGGCAGCGGGAGCGCTTGTTTTCCTCTCCGGCTCCGCCGAGCCCCGAGGTGCGCTCGTTTTCTCCCCCGGCCCCGCTGGTTCCCGGGGTACGTTCGTTTCCTCCCCCGACTCCACTGGGGTCAGAGGAGCGCTCGTTTTCCCCTCCGGCTCCGCCGAGGGAAGCGTCTCACGCCCTCCCGACGTCATCACGTCAGGACGTGTCGACGGAAGCAAGGCCCCCCAAGAGGCGCTCGGTAAACGACACCGGGCTTCCCGCGAGGGCGGTGCCGTCCAATCTTCCTCTCTACACTCCCCTGGCAGACTGCTTTTCGCATTGGAAGCGGTGCAATCCAAACCCTTGGATCTCTCGCACCCTAAGAAGGGGCTACAGGATTCAGTTCTACAAATCCCCCCCTCTAACTTCCAAAGTTCTCTTCACCAGGGAGAAGGGCCGCAAGGCGGCCGCGTTACGAAAGGAAATACAAGCCCTTCTTCTCAAAGGCGCAGTAAGGGAGGTCTCTCGAAACGAGACTCGGCTGGGGTTCTACTCCACCTACTTCCTCGTGCCCAAGAAGACGGGAGGGCTTCGGCCCATTCTAAACCTAAGTGTTTTGAATCAGTATCTGAAAACCTTCAAATTCAAGATGCTGACTGCTGCCAGCCTGCTGCGTTCGGTGAGAGTGAACGACTGGTTCACCTCTCTGGATCTGAGAGACGCGTACACACACGTCTCCATCTATCCTCCTCACCGAAAATTCCTCAGGTTCGCCTTCGAGGGGAAAGTGTACGAGTACACAGTTCTCCCCTTCGGCTTGTCGCTGAGCCCCCGTGTCTTCGTTCTAGTGACCAAGACAGCGCTCGAACCACTACGGCGCCAGGGCATCAGGATTGCAAACTACCTGGACGACTGGTTGATTTGCGCGAGCTCCGAGCAGGAGGCGGCGCGGCACACCAGGTTGGTCATGGACCACCTGCAGTCTCTGGGGTTTTGCGTCAATCTGGAGAAAAGTGCTCTCACACCCTCACAGAGAACCACTTTTCTGGGGACCATTCTGGACTCACAGTCTATGATCGCCCGTCCCTCGCAGGAGAGGATAGAGAAGTTTCTCTCCTGCGCAGCCCTCTTCCAGACGGGGAACTCGGTCCGTTACGAGAAGGTCATGCGCCTCACGGGCTTCATGGCCTCAGTCCTGCACCTGGTGCAGCTAGGACGTCTCCACATGAGACAGTTTCAGAGGTGGATGTTATCCCTTCGGATTCCGTCCACCGAGGGTCGCGCTCTGGTACAGGTCCCTTTCAGGGCTGTGGAGGCGCTGCTACCCTGGCGGCGAGCCGACTTCCTGTCGGCCGGAGTCAGAATGGGAGAGGTGATTCGCCGCAAGGTGATCACCTCGGACGCCAGCCTTTCAGGCTGGGGCGCGACCTTAGAAGGTCGCACAGCACGGGGCCTTTGGGGCCCGGAGATGCGACATTACCATATCAACTACCTGGAGTTGATGGCGGTGATGCTGGCCCTTCGTCACTTCGAACCCCTGATCCTAGGTTGGCACGTCCTCGTCAGGACGGACAACACCACAACGATGTGTTATATCAACAAACAGGGGGGGCTGAGGTCCCGAGAGCTAGACAGGTTAGCTCGGGACCTGACACTGTGGTGCCATGGTCGACTTCAGTCGATCAGGGCTTCTCATGTTCCGGGCCTCCTGAACAGCGGAGCAGATCTGCTGTCCAGGGGGGAACCACGTTACGAGAACTGGTCTCTCCGCCCTTCAGTGGCGAAGGAGATCTGGCTCAGGTTTGGCCACCCGGTGGCAGACTTGTTCGCGTCGTCAGAGAACGCGAAGTGTTCTCGGTTCTTTGGCCTGACGGGGACTCCCCCACTGGGCCTGGACGCTCTGTCTCGCAGCTGGCCGAGGGGCCTTCTGTATGCTTTTCCACTGCTAGTGGTGATTCGTCCGACCCTCGAGAGGGTCAGACGTTACTCCCTGGAGTTGCTCTTGGTGGCGCCGAGTCAGGGGACTTGGAGTTCCCTGATAGCGCCTCTCCTGGTCGGTCGGCCTTGGCGCCTGCCCCTACTCAGGGATCTGGTGAGCCAGGCGAACCAGGAGATTTTCCATCCGGACCCCCAGTGCCTAGACCTGTGGGTCTGGCTCCTGAAAGGGAGAGGCTGAGGGCTGCCGGTCTGGCCACTGCAGTCATAGACACGATGCAGAGAGCCAGAGCTCCTGGTACTCTGGAAGTGTACAGGGGTAAATGGGAGGCCTTCGTCTCCTGGTGCAGGTCGAACCGCCCTTCGGTGGTTCCGGCTTCTGCGTCCTTGAAAGACCTTTTGGACTTTCTACAGTCCTGTGTGGTCCAGAAGCTAGCAGCCTCTACTCTTAGGGGTTATGTGGCTGCCATTGACGTCTGCCACAATGGCCTTGAGGGTTCTAAGCCTTCTAAGAACCCTTGGGTGTCTCAGTTTCTGGCTGGGGTCAAGCGGGACGCTGCTGCAGCTAGACCATTGGTCCCCTCATGGGATCTTGAGGTGGTCCTACGGGGTCTGAGTCAGGCTCCTTTTGAGCCTTTGGAGTCTATCTCCTTGAAGCTTCTTAGCTTTAAGACGGCTCTTCTCCTGGCTCTGACTACAGCCAAGAGGGTCAGTGATCCTCATGCTCTTTCTGTAGATGAGGGCTGTATGAGGTTTTCGGGCGAGGACCGTAAGGTCTTACTCAAACCTCACCTCAAGTTCTTACCCAAGAACGGGAGGATTCAGGAAGTTCCGGTGGAACTTCTGGCCTTTCACCCTCCCCCTTTCGCTTCGGAGGAGGACAGAAGGCTCAACTGTCTTTGCCCGGTTAGGGCACTGAGAGTTTACTGTGAGAGGACTAAGGACCGCAGACGGTCTAGTAGTCTGTTTGTCTCTCACGGAAAGTCCACTGGTAAGACTGAGATCGCTAAGGCGACTCTGTCGGGGTGGATTGTGGAAGCCATTAATTTGGCTTACGACAGTGCGAAAGTGGCTAGACCCTTCGGTCTGAAAGCCCATTCGACTAGGGGAGTTTCCTCTTCCTGGGGTCTCGCTAAAGGGACCTCCATCCAAGAGGTCTGTTTGGCGGCTAATTGGAAGTCGCCTTCTACTTTTGCGGCTTACTATCACCTGGACTTAACGCCTTATTCCTTGGCGCATTCTGTCCTTGGGGTGGCCGCTTCCTCCCCGTCCTCCTGAGCTGAGTCCCTTGGTAGGGTTTCTCTCTCAGGGAGTTTGGTAAGTGTTTTTACACTTTTCTTCCTCCGCCAAGACCAGAGGGTAGTGGCTCTGGTGGAGGGGGGCCCTTTTCCTGAGTTTTTCCCTTCGGTTGTAACTTGGGGCAGACTAGGATAGAGGTGGGTTCTGGTGGGCCTAGTCTGTAAGGGTTCCTTAATTCCTGTTGGTTTGTTTCCACGTCCGGGAGTTTATGTTTCCCATAGGAGTGGAGTGCTGACTGGAGATTCGTAAACAAACACAAGTGTTTCGTATGAAACACCTGTTTGTTAAGAATCGGAATGAAGCACTCCACTCCGGTGAGACCCTGTTCGTGAGTTTGCGCAGAGCTCTCTCAAAGAGGAGGAACATCCGGTGGATGGGGAATTTATAGGGATCCGCCTCCAGGCGGGTACGTCATTTGACGGACATACCCTTCGGCCAATGGGAATCGTCCTACGGGAGTTTATGTGAGTGATTCTGTTATTCTTGGCTGGCGCTAGCGACACCCATAGGAGTGGAGTGCTTCCTTCCGATTCTTAACAAACAGGTGTTTCATACGAAACACCTGTGTTTTGAGGGGCCATTTCTTGCCCAAGGATTTTTTTCGTGCAAAACAAATGCTTGCAATAGATTCAGAATAATTAAAAACCCCTAGAGCTTGACCCCTCACATCCCACTAAAGCAGATTTTTTGGGAGTCATTGTTTCCTTTATAGTGTAGTGTATAGTAAGTGAAGGTAGGTAGGTTGTTTTCAAAACTTTCCCCTGATGGGATTCCTTGGGACTTTTTTTCTCTCACTAAGGACATAATGAGGATACAAAATCAGTTGAGTTTGCTACTATTGCAATTTGTTTTAGGTTTAGCCTAATTTTGGCCTAAAATTACTGGACTATTAGTGCATATGACCATAACCACATTATTCTAAGTTTAATAGTTGTTTAATAACATGTTTTTGACTGAGCTACTGCAGTGATGATTGTGTTATCTGTACCATGTCATTATTCTGTACTTAATTAATGTACAACAAAGTACTGGATGGTGTTGGTGTTCATGTAGACTTCCATACAGAGAGGAGAACATGAATATTTACCTCAGAATCTGCAGTTGACAATGGGCAGTCTTCACTCCAGCACTCAGGAGCTCAATTCCGGAATCGAGCACGCTGTTCAGACTCAAATCTAATTCTCTCAAATGAGAAGGATTGGAGCTGAGAGCTGAGGCCAGAACCTCACAGCAACTCCCCGACAACCAGCAGTGAACCAGTCTAAATGAGAAATAATACACCACATATTTAATTGTCTATAATATACTGTATATATATATATATATATATATATATATATATATATATATATATATATATATATATATATATATATATATATATATATTATTGGATAGAGATGAACTGCTTACAACCATATATTAGAGGACCAACTGAGGCCATCTCGACACTGCAAACTGACTGAGAACAGTTTATATAAATATAAAACAGGTCAAAGGTCAAAACAATGCACAATGAAGACAGGTGAAGCTGGAGTAGTGATGTCACAGAAACGACAATATGTGCTGAAGTGACAATACAGACAGACAGACAGACAGACAGACAGACAGACAGAATAACATGTGACATGGACCTCAAATGATTAAGCACAACCTGCTCTAAATGTTGAGTAGGGTCTGACTGGTCTAAATGGAAATGCAGATCTAAGTGTCGCAGGCTCAACATAGGGAGAAAAAACATGCAAAGTGAAATAAACAACAGAAGGGGTTTGGGTGAATATATGTCAATTATAATTGCAACACTACATACAGTAGTCACTGTACCTTATCATTATTCTACTCAATGTATGTTATGATATCAACCTTGTTCCGACGTTATAAATCACTGAAAACTAGAAGAAGTGCTCTTCCGAGCACAGGTCTCCACCAGCCACGCGTCCTGGTGGTGCTATAATAGGCCAATGTAAAAAGGGTGGCATGTGTTCTTCACCAATCTTTCATGGCGCCACCATGAGGCTGATTTGAACATTTTAGTGTAATTGCTTCCTTGGCCTTTTGCGAATGTGCGTGCACAATTTCATTACAATTGCACGCTTTGTTTGATCTTACATGAGTCGGCCTCCTGGTGGCGCTATAAAAGGCTGATGTGAACAATACAAGGAAAGGGTTTTCCTTGGCCTATAGGGAGTGCGCTTACAAAGTTTAAAACTGATCGGTGGAGTTATAGGTAAAACCACGAATTGTCCTGTTATAGTGCCACCATGAGGCTGATTTCAAAAATTTGAAGTGGAATCTTTTCCTGGGCCTAGTGGGAACGTGTGTGTGCGATTTCATGTTAATTGCACTCTGCGTTTGTGATTTGAGGCATTTTGTCCAAAACGGACCAATCTTACAAACTTTGAAAGCCAATTTCAGCCAATCAAGATAGAATGGACAATCAGACAGATCCATGTCGATCACATGACTGTAGAGATACTGTCTACCGATTTGTGTGATTTTTGGACAAAATCTGTAGGAGTACTGGCCAAAAGGTAGTTTTGCACAAATTGGCCTCCTGGTGGCGCTAGAACAGGCCCATGTGAAAAATGTGGGGCAGAGGTTCTGAATTGGCATCCAGGGAGTGCGCTTACAAAGTTTGAAACTGATCGGTGGAGTTATAGGTAAAACCACGAATCGGCCTGTTATAGCGCCACCATGAGGCTGATTTCAAAATTTTGAAGTGGCATTTCTTCCTCGGCCTAGTGGGAACGTGTGTGCGCGATTTCATGATAATTGCACTCTGCATTTGTGATTTGAGGCATTTTGTCCGAAACGGACCAATCTTACAAACTTTGAAAGCCAATATCAGCCAATCAGGATGGAATATGGACAATCAGACATATCCGTGTCGATCACATGACTGTAGAGATGCTGTCTACCGATTTGCATGATTTTTGGACAAAATCTGTAGGAGTAGTGTACAGAAATGTGTTTTGCAAACATCGGCCTCATGGTGGCGCTAGAACAGGGCCATTTGAAAAATGTGGGGCAGAGGTTCTGAATTGGCATCCAGGGAGTGTGTGTGCTCATTTTGGCAGTGACCGGGCCAACGGCGCCGGAGATTAGCTGGTAACAAACTCGGAGGACGGACGGACGCACACACGCACGGACGCACGGACGGACGGACGCACGCACGGACAGGGGCGAAAACATACTCTCCCCCTGCCTTCGGCTGGTGGAGACAATAATTATTGAAATGTATCTCACCGTAGAGTCTCAAGTCTACAATGTGGACTTTTCAGTGCAGCACAGAGTAGATCCAGATACTGGCCCAGGTTGTTGTAGCTTAAATCCAGGTGTCGCAGATGGGATGGATTAGAACTGAGAGCTGAAGCCACAACTTCCATGTGTTCCTTCTCGAGGTCACGACCAAAGCCAACAAGTCTGTAATGACAGATTAAATGTAAAATCAGAGATGGTCAAAACAGGTCAGAACAAGTTCACTGTCAAGGACGTTAACTAAGAGATCTTCTATAGTTGTCCAGACATGAACAGGATGTCAGTAAGAACAGGGAACCAGAGAACAGATAAGTGCAAGACAGATGCAAAGTTGTCTCTGTATTCTACAGCAAGGGTTCCCAAACTTTACAGGCCTCAAACGCCCCAAAATAATCATTTGCAATTTACACTTCACAATTTTACAATTTAGGCATTTTGCAGGCACTCTTAATCCAGAGTGATTTACAATAAGTAAGGACAGCACATGGTACAGTTGAACTGGAGAACCCCCAACAATAATCCTATTTTAACTGGGGACCTCCCAGAATAATCATATTTAAACTGGGGACCTGACAAGCACTTTGAATTGTAGGAGTTGAGGCATTTAGTTTGACTCAGATAAATTCCACAGATAAATACTGTGAAAATAGGAAGGGCGAGCTCCCAGAGCGTCCACGACCGCGCACGTGTCCGCCCGCGATTAGACGCGTCCTCTCCGCGGACAAAACGCGAATTAGACACGTTTGCTCCGCGGACGGAACGTGGATTATCCCGCCTTCACACCGAGAAAAAACTCACGGCCGTAAAAGCGCACAGGAACGCAATTCTGTGCGTCACCCGTGCGTCTCGGCGTGTAGGTTTGTCTATTGGGCGCACTAGGCGGTGCTGTATGCAGATTATTCCACGTATAAAATGGTTGTTTGGTACTGTTTCCTATATGTCACTATGGATCCCATGAAGAGGCATCTTTTGATCATTGAATAAAAAAAGCATGGATTAAGCATTGACAATTAACTAGCAGTTTATGGTATTGGCTGGTGATGTATGGTATTGGCTGGTGATGGAGTTAACAATATTATTACATAATGGTCTAATCGCAATTACTTGACATAATCACGATTATTTTGTCATAATCATTTATATGTTGAAAATGTTCCAATATTTTTAAACATTTTCAAAAATAGTGGAAATGATCTACAAGCTCACAACTTGTGA
The DNA here is from genome assembly GCF_963921795.1 of Nannobrachium achirus. Classification (NCBI taxonomy): domain Eukaryota; kingdom Metazoa; phylum Chordata; class Actinopteri; order Myctophiformes; family Myctophidae; genus Nannobrachium; species Nannobrachium achirus. Next base: position 65,640 of record NW_027665153.1, on the reverse strand, counting down.
GCTTGTAGATCGGCTATTTCCACTATGAAAGTTTTTATTAAAGCTATACTGTGTAAGATGCTCAACTAGTGGTCAGGCTCCCTATAGCAAACCGCGGTCGCGTCCGCGTCTTTCGGCCGTTTTTCGTACCTTCACACCCCCGCGTCTGCCTTCACGTCGCCGAGAGCTATCTCGGCGACGGAATGCGTTCAGGCATTCCGGAGAAACGGACTACTTCACCCTGCCTGGTAGGCGAGATTACCTTTTGAGTATAGAGACACACGGGCGACTACAAATATGGCGACCCCACTTCAAGATGCGCTGTGATTGGCCGGCAGTGTATAACCCTCGCTGTGACTGGCCGGTAGTGTGATGACGCAATCTTTCCGCGAAAACCGGTCCCCGGTAGGGATCATAGAAAACATATAAAGAGAAGGCTTTAGAAGCTGAAAATAACGGAGTGGGGGTTCTAAAACTTTAGCGATTTAACAGTTAGGACAATTTTAAGATTTGTTTTATAAAAAAAGTTACATGGTATAACTTTAAGTATAAAAATTAGTCAGTAATTTCTTTATATATTTATGTGTCATATCTGCCATGTGCAGCTTCAAAGCCTACAAGACAAACAGAAATGTCATTGTCAACGACAAAAACACAATTAAATCTTTAAGAATTCTCAGAATTTGAGTGAAAATGTATCGTCATGTAAAATGTCATAATCGTGACAGCCCTAGGTGGAGTAATCATTTAACTCTGGGAGGGTAGGCTTATACGTAACCAAATGGACCCATTGGGTACAACTCGGAGCCAGAATGGGTCAAACAATAACAGAAATATGTTGCAAGGTTGTTTTTTATTTTATTTTCTGTGAGCAATTTGATTATAAGAAACAATAATGTGTGCTCTTTAAATTCTACATTATATTTTCAACATCTTTGCCGCAAAATAAATCAATGAACATGTTTTAGCCTACTTAAGTAAAAGTATCAATACTGCAATGTATAAATAGTCTGTTACAAGTAAGTCTTCTCTTTGAGATCCGTCATATTTGTATCCCATAACCGCACTTACACGCAGCAGAGCAGCACTGATTTCATTGGTTTCAAGAGCTCATGCACGCACAAGATTTGAATAAAGCTGGTCGTGTCGAGCTTTATTCAAATTCAATGCGTCCCGCCAGCCGATCTGATGCGTGCGCTCAGCGTGAAATCGGGCGTTTTTTTACGCATCGCGCAAGACCTATAGCTACGCCAGCCTCCATTGAAGATGAATGGGATTCGTGCGTTCACACACGCAGCTCCAGCGTGGTGTGAACAGGCCTTTAGACACGTCCTCTCCGCGGACGGAACGCGGATTAGACACGGCCTCTCCGCGGACGCTCCACTCCGCGGCCACGCAGTGGCCGTGGCGTACTGGCCCCCGACTCCCAGTTTAACATCCCGGACGGGAGGACCTATCACGTAAACCTAACCTTAACGGTTAACCCTAACCCTAACCTCAGTAAAACTATGCTAAACCCTACCATAACCTCAGTAAAACTATGCCTAAACCTAACCATAACCTCAGTAAAACTATGCCTAATCCTAACCCTCTCGGTAAAACTATGCCTAAACCTAACCATAACCCTATCCTCAGTACAACTATGCCTAAACCTAACCCTCTCACTAAAACTATGCCTAAACCTAACCATAACCCTAACCTCAGTAAAACTATGCCTAAACCTAACCATAACCCTAACCTCAGTAAAACTATGCCTAATCCTAACCCTCTCAGTAAAACTATGCCTAAACCTAACCATAACCCTATCCTCAGTAAAACTATGCCTAAACCTAACCATAACCCTAACCTCAGTAAAACTATGCCTAATCCTTACCCTAACCTCACTAAAACTGACACTGGTGAGTAGCTAACCTGCCGACGCTGGTGAAACTGTGGAGTGATTCCAAAATGCACTTCGGAGCTAGATGCTGGTGCTGCTAAATGCTAACCTGTGGACCTGTTTTCACAATGTTTGCCTCTATCTCATGTAATGTTTTATTTTATATTGAAATTTAATATTTAATAATCATTTATGTCCATGAATTAAATACAGAGGGCTTCCAACGTAAAAAAAAAAAGACAGTAAAAGGTCTTATTTGAGATGTTCCTTTTAGGCAGGGTGTTTACACTGTACATGTACTGTACTGCATTTCGTATTGTATTGACTATATTTGTACTGTTCTCCATTTTTGTCTAATAAAATAATCTATCAATCAATCAGTCAATCAATAGACTTCAATGCCTTCTGGAAACTTCCGGGACGCGGTTTGTCACTAATACTATACACCAATAGATGTGTGCGTGGAAAAACTGTCCCCATGAAGTGAACGGGAGTGAAGCCACTCTCTCTGTATACAACGCTCTGCCCCTTGAACCACTCTGAACTGGTTCAATATTACGTGGGAAAAAAATAACGGAACCAGTTCAACCCTGGTGAAAAAGGGGCCACAATGTCCTCCTAATATGTGAGGGGCCATGTTTTTTCAATTATTTTTATCATTGTATATTTATACATTCTTTGGGAAGATGAACAAAATATGTATACCAGTAAGACTCCCTAATCGGGAGATAAGCGACCGTAGGTCACTTATCTCCACAAATAGGGCAAAAAATTGTTTTTCCAAAATCTTCCTGATCTATGTTGATGACATGAGTGTAGACATGCTGTGTAGTGATTTTCGGGATTTTATGGCAAAATCTGTAGGAGCAGTGTCCAAAAATGTGTTTTTAAAAATCGGCCTGAAGGTGGCGCTATATGGGACAGATTCATGTTGATGGGATGAGTGTAGACATACTGTGTAGCGATTTGCGTGATTTTAGGGCAAAAACTGTAGGAGCAGTGTCCAAAAATGTGTTTTAAAAATCGGCCTGAAGGTGGCGCTAGAAGAGGGCCATGTGAGAAATGAGGGGTGGGGTCTCCGCGTTGCCTTGGCGGACGAATAGGTAGCGGCCCCGGCTCTCCCGGACGCTCCTAGCCCGAGTTACGGCATTTTATGTGAGCTGCAGTGGAGGGGGTCCTCCACTGGGGGCGCCAGCACTTTTGCATCCGTTCTGGAGCACCAGGAGTGGTTGGTCCCCAGGAATTCCCCGTGAGCAGCCCCGTTGGGGTGGTCATTTGGTCATTTTTGCACATTTGGTCATTTTTTACATCTGGGGGTCCCCCAGGGTCCTGGGGGTCCCTGGAGCTCCGGGGGTCCTTGGAGGTTGTAGTTTGACAGGTAAGGAGTGTGTGTGCAAAATGTGGCATGGATGGGGGCAACGGTTGTGGAGATATGAGCAGGGCAAAAGTGTGACTGACTCACTGACTCACTGACTCACTCAGGGACGGACAGCCGGTGGAGGTTTTGGTAGTAAATGCGACCTGGGCGCGTGGTGATTTTCCGATGGCCTTACAGTCCGAGAGACTTAAAGTCCGAAAGGCTGTTCAGTTTAGTAGCCTATGAGAGCGGAGACACACACACGGGGGGAGAAAGAGGAGGAGAGGCGGCTGACTGAGGGTGCCGAGATTGCTGACGCTCGCAGCATGTAATGTTTAAGATGTTAAACTTGCTCAGTGCTCACACTCACGAGTTGAGTGATTACTTAGTTTGTTTGATGTGAAAGCATGATGGATAAAGACCTGGATGTTACCTCTTATTGTGTGATCCAGTCAATTTGAAGAAATAATAATCCAGCGTTTACTTGAGGTGAGGACAATAAAAAGCACAGGCCTACGTTTTCATTCACAACTTATTATTATGTAATTTTATAGCCTAGTTTAAACTAAAGGAGCTGCTTGACTCTTTCCAGACGAGCGCTGACAGGAGTGAGTGCGAGAGCTTAATTGAAATGACCTACATAATATGCCAGTGAACTGGAATTATATAATTAATTATTTGGAGCAGGTGTGTAAAGATTCTAATCTATAAACATCTCAAATGGCTTTTATACTTTTTTTTAATGAGATTTGGCCTTATTGATATGTGCTCAGATTTGGCTATTTATTTGCTGGCTTTTAGGCTAATTAATTCATTGTTTTAATCATGCCAACCTCTGAGCATGAGGGGGGGACCTCTCTCTTTGGGACATCGGATTTGGATCTCCGTGCCGTCGGACTCTCAGGCCATCGGAATATCGAGATTTTGCCATGCGACCTACGGTCGCAATAATAAAAAAAAGTTATGGAAAAAACATGGCCCCTCACGTATTAGGTGGGCAGTATGACCACCACCGTCACCAGAACCAAGGACAGGTGTTTTTGATGAATCTAACATGGTTAAAATGGAGTTTGAAGTTATAATGTGTTTGTATAATAATTAAAACCGGGAAAGCATCCATGTCATTTTAGATTGAGCTAAAAAAGCATTATTTTATACATTGGCTATTCAGACATAGCAGATATACAAGTTCATAGCGATTCACTTCGTGCCACGATACGTACGAGCTTGTAGATCTGCTATTTTTGAAAGATCGTGAGCATTTTTGCAGATCTTTGAATATATACAGTATATGCATATTCTATTTTTAACTCTGGGGGAGTCACTGGAACAAAATATTTTGGCCATTTACATAATATTTTTGGGGTCCTTGACATTAAAAGTTTGAGAACCATTGATATACAACACACTTATCAGAACACTGTAAGGATATAGAAGACATTTGTAGAAACAACCTCTGGTCTTAATGGGTTAACCACTTTAACCCTTTATACAGCAGCTATTTGAAAATAGAAGATCACAGTGCCACGATGCGTCACAAGGTTGTAGATTGACAATTTTCTAAAAAGAAATTACATAATTTGACACATTTGGATGGCACACAATGTCCTTGGCATAAAAACAGGTTTATATTCACAGGTTTATATTCAGTGATTGTATTATCACTGAATACACCTTTAAGCACTGCAGAATGCACCAGCAGTTGTGATCAATCAGTGTCTTTTATGAATGTAATGATTCCACCTCTTTCTTATCTGTGTGCATACGTGTGTGTGTGTGTGTGTGTGTGTGTGTGTGTGTGTGTGTGTGTGTGTGTGTGTGTGTGTGTGTGTGTGTGTGTGTGTGTGTTATTCTTATAATGAATGAATAAAGCATATGAGTGAATGGTGCTCTAACATGTTGACATTCACATGACTACTAACCTGGCTGTTGTGCAGTTCTTCACAGCTGGGATCAGTCTCTGTCGCCCGCTCTGGCTTGTGTTGTATTTGTCCAGGTCCAACTCCTCCAGAACCTTCTCTGACATCAGCAGCATGGAGGCCAGAGCTGAACACTGAGGCACAGAGAGTGTATTCCCTGATCTGCTCTCTGACTCCAGGTACTGTTGGATCCCCTGACTTACTGATGGGTCCTGCATCTCCATCAGACAGTAGAAGATGTTGATACATCTGTCTGGAGAGGCACGACGATCATTCATCTCCTTCAGGTTGTCGATGGCTCTCTGGATCTCCTGTTGACTCTCCTCTCTCGGACCCAGGAGACCTCCTAACAGACTCTGGTTGGACTCCAAGGCGAGGCCATGAAGGAAGCGGACAAACAGGTCCAGGTGACCACTCTCACTCTGCACGTTTTTTTTCATAACAGCCTTCAGGAACTCAGACAGGGAACTGTCACTGTTGTAATCGTCATCTTTCAGGAATGGCTCCAGGACCTCCATGTTCCTCTGTGTGAAACAGTGGAACAGGTAGACTGCAGCCAGAAACTCCTGGATGCTCAGATGAACAAAGCAGTAGACCGTTTTCTCGAAGAACACACCGTCTTTTTTGAAGAACGTTGTGCAAAAGATTGAGTACTGCGAGATGTCGTTCACATCAAGACCACTCATTTCCAGGTCTTCCTCGTAGAACATGATTTTGCCTTTGTCCAGTTGTTCAAACGCCAGCCTGCCCAGCTTCAGAAGAACTTCTCCTGCATCCTTTATGAGCTTCACTTTGTCTGCCAGTGCAGGGTTCTTCATCTTCTCCCGCAGCATCTCACGCATCAGGAAGTGGCAGTACATCTCAACCTGAGTTTTGGGCAGCTTGTCTGTTGTCACCATGTTCTTCACAACGGTAGCAAATATCCAACAGAAAACGGGGATTTCACACATTGTGTGGAGGATCTTTGTTTCCTTGATGTGGGAGTAGATTGAGCTGGCCTGGTTCTCATCCCTGAACGTCTTCATGAAGAACTCCATCTTCTGGTCTTCTCTGATGAACCCTCGCACTTCTGTCAGCCCGTTAACATACTTCTTAGGGATCTGATTGGCTGCTGCAGGTCGTGAGGTCATCCAGAGGTTAGCCGAGGGGAGCAGCTCTGCCTTGATGAGGTTTAGTAGAAGTATTTCTACTGGGTAAGACTCGGTGACATTCATCAGTCCAAAGTCTGTTTCGAAATTGAACTGGAAAGAATTTTCATCATACCCATCCATAGCAAACATGACTTTGAAGGGACTCTTGTTGTAGTCTCCTGTCTTCTGCAAAACGTTGAAGATGTCATTAAGAACATCTTCGTCAATACATCTGGCTTCCTTGATGCAATGGTGAATTAGCTGTGCCAAAGTAAAGCTTTTTCCCTTGAGCAGATTTAACTGGCGGAACTTGAGGGGGAAAATTAGGTGTGGGTCTTGGGCAAAACATTTCCTGGCCCAGTCAAACAAAAATTTGTTTAGGAGGAATGTTTTGCCAATTCCTGCACAGCCAACGGTCAGCACCGATCTTCTGTTTTTTCCAGAAGGATCTTTGAAGATTTCACCAAGTTTGATTTCTTTTCCCTCTCCTGGCTTATGCATCTCCATCTGTCTGACCTCATGTTGACTGTGGATGTCTGTGATTTTGATGTCTGCATTGTAGAGCGCAGTGAAGATGTCTTGAAACATGACCTCAGAATCTGTGTCTAAATAAGTGTCCATGCTGTCTTGAAGCAGGTCTTCATAGTAAGTAATGGGACGCCCTGATGTTTTAACCAACGGAGCTGTAGTAAACAAAGAAATTCCATGTTTAAGAGCCTTTCTCTATCGATCTTTCTCTAATAGTAGATCGGCTAGTTAAACTATTTATAAATGTTTTTCAAAATAGTAAAAAAATAAGAAAAGAAACTCTCCACCCAACATTTTATGTATGGGAATGAACCCACCTGACTTGTGACGTGGATATTTTTTTAAGACATACCAGGTGACCCTGGCACGCACAGGTATGGCCCAGGTGTGCGTGATCAAACTGGTTTAACATGATCGACACCGCTTCTGAGCGACATCGAGGTGGAGAACCACCAATGTCGGCTTCTGCCACGCAGAATTACCCCCAGGTGCGTAACCCAGTATGGTGCATTCTGCTTTCCCCTGACTGTCTTGGCATGCTCCGCTGTGACACCAAACAGACAGAACTATATTCCCAAAAGCGTCAGCTGACACCACCAGCAATACGCCCATGTGGTGCATGACTGTGATTGATAAGGAATGCACTGGCCACATGTTCAGGAGAGCCGGGGGCACAATGTGTGCCGTGGCTGCCGTCAGCCCCAAAGGGCGGAGGCACAAACTCCAGGTCTCTCAGGGTTAGGGTCTCAACTGAAAAGTGGGAGGAGCGGAGACTTGAGGGTTGTCTGACCCACTGGAGCAAGACACAGAGTCCCTGCTTTGGCCTTGCCACAGAAGCCTGGACTGTGAGAGCTGCTCTTGTCAAGGTGCCGGCCTACGGTAGGAGTCCAAAGTGCTGCAGGAGGCTGGCCACGTTGTTGTGGCACTGCCCCTCTGAGCCAACACACCAGCCGCTCATCCAATGTAGGATGTGAAGGTTCTCCCAACGCCAAGGTAACTGCAGGGGGAACTCATACTGAACCCATAATGAATTCTATGATTATGTGTCATAGTCATAGGGTTAGGGACTGTGCGAAGTGAGGACGCTGGCCTTGAATGTTCACCGCTTCACTTCCCAATGTATGAATGAATGGACCATTGTAAAGTGCTTTGAGTTTGCAACTTGATTAGAAAAGCGCTATAACAATGCAATCCATTATTATTGTAAGTGTGTTCTGTCTGCGAGCAGACAATGACACGTTAGCGTTAGCGGGCGCAAACCACCGGTGATACTACTGTGTAGTGTGCTATGAGACCAACCCAACACATTCTGTCAGAGCTGATGTGTAAATTAGCACGAGATCCAGAGAGAACACACAGTAAACGTGTAAGCTGGCACAACTGCAAGCGTGTTATAATGGCTGACAGATTGACCGACAGATTGACTCAGTTTGTTTGTTTTACCTACAGTACTGCAAACAAGCCGCGACAGCAATCCCGAGAGGAACGACTCAACGATAGCTCTCTGAACTGCACAATGTGGATTACATTGGCTGTCAAAGCTCGTAGTGGTTTCCTCACAGAAATCCCTTTCCACAGACCTGTCTGCACCAGGTAGGGCAGATAAAGAGGTGGAGCCATAGCCAGAGCTTGGCTCGTCAAATCAAAGAAAAGGGAAAACAGCCCCCTTTCTGTTTTGTTTCTTAGAAGTCTCTTTTTTATGCCCATATATGGTGTTCCATGTGCAGGCCAGTCTGTGACTTGCCGTGTATATGCCGTCAGAGTACAGACAGACATCAGACGGATGGACAGACAGACATCCCTGAGCTGCATCCTGCAGTGGATCACTCCGGCTGCCGTCTCAAACATTTTCAAACCAATTCTGTGTCTGTGAAACCTTTGTTCTTCTGTCCAGACCCACGCCTTGGACTGCTCGGAGGAAATCAAAATATCAGTGTGATCACGCACGCCTTATATACTTGTGCATGCCACGTCACCTGGTGTGTCTTTAAGCAATATAATATCGTCACACCAGCGCTGCTGCAGGAACGAGCCAATAGGCGAGTTCCGTAAGCAGGGCCTAAGTGCCTGTTGTATAATAAAGAAATATCCACGTCACAAGTGAGGTGTGGTCATTCCCCATACATATAAATATGTTGGGTGGAGAGGTCTAGTCTTGATATGTTAGAGAACCAATAACGTTCTCCATTCCAGTCACGGTCATTGTTGACTAGTTTTGAAAAGAGATGACTGGACTCCCTGGTGTCAAGAATCAACCAAGAATGAGAGGCCTGCTCTCCAGGGAACATCGTGAAAAAAGGTTATGGACATGTTTGTATAATGGAGCCTTTATTTGTGAACTAGGTTTCTTCTCTTAAACGGCCACTGCCACATGTCTTTTATATATAAATCTGTGTATATAAAAAATAGATTTCCACACAAATCTGTTTGTTACATTAACATTGTTCATGTGAATAGGTTTGATATTGCTTATTAATTGAAATGCCCGAAAAAACGCTAAAATTGGTGTTCTCTGGGTCTCTGGCGAGAGGGCAGACTTGGCTGCCAGCCCTCTAGAGCGGGGACAGTGGGAGACAGACAGCCTCTTCCTGGCCGGGGAGAAATGCCGATAGTACAGCGTTTCTGAAACTATGGCGCTGTCGTGCTACACTGTGTGTGCGTGCGTGCGTGCGTGCGTGCGTGTGTGGTTCAGGGAGGCTGGAGGAGGAGACTTACAGTAGGCTACAGTGCGTAACATTGCGTGCCGTCTCAAATTGTTTTCAGAGAGACCACATGACTTACTGTATCATACATGATAACTTCGGGCCGTGTCGTCATAGGATCTTTAAAGTGCTCTGTAGATTGTGTAGGCTGTCAACAAAATGCTTCCCAGATACACAGAACACATGTGTGAACGACACCCAGTCAGAAAATACACAAAACCTTTCTAAATCATTTATAGACATTTTGTTGTACAGAAAATGTACCAGTTTCCCCCCCCCAATACTTTCATCTTTAATTTAATAGTAATTAACTTTGCCTTTGGTAATGACAACAGCTAATGTCTCATACTTTTAAGCAATCTTCATAATCATTCCACAAAAGAATATGATTAAAATCAATACTAAATGATTGGAACTGTGAACATAATGTTTTATGAGGCTTGAGACGTGATTGCAGGCTCAAACGCCGGTGAGACTAGGCACTCATAGACGTCATATCTCCAGAATTCACTTGTTATGCTTAGTTTAGTGTGGTATCAAGCATCGAAAATAGTCGGTAAGCACCGAAATTAGCTGACCTCCACCTGGATGTCTGCTATTTTCAATAGTTTCACCAAAGGTGCGCCCTTTTAGAAATGTCAGCCTCTGCCTCTGTAACATTCCCTGCACGTCCCTGGGTGAGACTGTCTTTGGAGACTGTGGCACCAAAGATGGGTAGGCCAAAAATATAAAACCATTTGATTCTAGACAACCTCAGGTTTCCAGTGGGCCCAACCTTGTCAGGAAGGGGTGTAAATAATGATTGGTGAGGGAAAAACGTCCAACACCATAATTCCAAATGGTCCCATCTCAATACATGTGAATGCAAATGGGTAACATGGATAGATTGGATACCTACAAGCCTCCCCTGTACAGAAATGCCAAATATATGCCAATCTCATGCCGTTTTTGGCAAGAACCATGCAGCTTTTTGCATTCAGTACAAGTATGTAATTTCCGCCTATTGTAATGAATAAAAACCCCACCTAGTGTGTAGTGAGCGGTGCTATTATAAGTTCATTTCATTAAGTGTCCCGCGAAGCTTGGACAAAGTGACCCTGGGCGAACAACAAACTTTGAGCTCTTCTTGCCAAGATGTAGGCCAGATGTTGGCCAGATGTAGGCCAGATGAAAGCCAGATGTAGGCTATGCTTCAGAGCCCGATGTCGGAGCTTAGCTCCTTCCAGGTCAAACATTTTGACCACTTTACTGTATCTATAGCTGTATGAAACCATCTGTAGAGCACTCTAGTGCATCTGTAGACCACTGTAGTGTACTGTAAATTAGAGGTCCTATGGATGTCAAAAATCCAAACTAGAATATATAAGGGTGGGTGCTTGTGGACCCCTCCTGCCGCTACTATAGGAATTGAGCATAAGGGTAATAAAGTCACCACAGTTTGTCTATAAATCATTTGGAAAGGTTGTATGCACATATTTCTTGACTTGGTGTTCACACAGGTGGTCTGTGTATCTGAGAAGCCTTTATTGACAACATACACAACCTACTGAGGACTTAAAGAAAGAAATCTAGTTAAAAAATAATGGCTTCATTATACAAAAATGGTCGTAACGTGTTTTCGCTGTGTTTCTGCCAGAGCAGGCCTCTCATTCTGTGGACCACAGGTTCAACACTTTTTCTTGAGCTTTTGGGCCTGTATGTACTAACATATGTGCCATGTATGACAATAAGTATATCATCTCTCACTCTGTTCAGAATGAGAGCAATCAACTTTAAACAGCACTCACCCGCAGCTCCTCCTTTGGATGGTGTTGCACTGAGAGACTGGCCGTTCCTGTGTGAAATATAGAAATAGTTTTTTGTTTTACTTATTTAAACTATACTATACAGTAAATCTACCGATCATATACAAATCCTACATTACATTATAGGACTACCAAACATTGTCAGTTATAATCTATGAATGTGATAATTAAGTTACTAAGTGACAACATTTATTAAAGAATATCCAGAAGACATTTTTGTCTCTTGAAGATCACCTCATGCAAAGTTAGCACCACCGTGACAAACACCAAATTAAGTACATACGGAAATGTTGGAATTATGAATGTGAAAGTGAAAGCATTATGGCCTGAAAAGGTACATAAAGATGAATGTAAATGAGTTTCACTTACAGATCATCAAGAAGAGGCTTCTCATGTTCTTCTAGACCTTTGTAGAAAAGGTCTTTGGCTTTTCTGGAGGTCAGGAAGGTGTAGAGTTCCCTCATCTGGTTCTGAGAGGTGGTCTTAGACCTCACAATGCTGTAGCCCTCTTTGGTGATGCCGTTCTTCTCAAGAAGCAGATCCAGGATGGGGTCGATGTTTTTCACATTATTAATCAGGAAACGCCGTTGTTGCTCGACAAAATGATTTGTTGGAGCTGGAAGTGGAATGAACATTTAGTTGTGGGTGAGACTAAATGCAAAACATATTAATTAGGGATATTGACTTTTTTAAATAATATCGGACATCCCTAATATTGATGGAGTAGTTAACCTAAAAGATTATAATTATTATGATGATCATTATTATGTATCAGTTAGATTTTCAGATCCCATTCCATATATGACTGCCTTCCAAGTTTGCAGGCCCTGGATAGGCAACCTGGCCTGGTGAAGAGCTGTGCTTAGAGGAGCTTTTCTAGTTTTTGATACAGTGTTTACTGCTGGTTAATAGCCTGATTTCAGACTCTGCACTGAGCTTGAGTCTGACATTGTCCCATTGACAAGAGATTTCAAAGGGGAGGGGATTTGAAATTCCCAATCACAAGAGATCTGGTGTGAGGGGTTGTGTTTGACTTGTTTGTACACAAAAACATTCCCCCCTCCCCCTCCCCTCTATGACAGGCATCAAACAGGTTGTTGTCTTTGATGCTAAAGAGGTGTGCAAAACCCCCTTTGAAGTTCAAAGGGAGCAATTAAAAGCTTTGGCTGAGCTCTCCCTGTTTCTGTTGATTTTTCAAATTTAGACCCACCCCCTCCTCTGAGGCTCTGACTCTCATTGGCCTGGCTGGTTAATGCAAAGGTTAAAATGTAATCTAGATAGCATGTTATGTAGACAGATGCTTGGTCATTGTACACCTGGCATCCTATAGTTTGTATAGTTTCAATGTACACATTATTGATTTTTGCTAGGTTCTTTGTTTAGCCATGATCCTAGATGACTATTTCTATGCATTTGATGTATTACCTCCTGTTGTCCTTGATAAGTCGCCTTATTGGGAACCCCAATACCTAACTATAACTTTCAATACTGGAACGCCTATACTGTACCTAAATATACCTTTCAATACTGCAACCCCTATACTGTACCTAACTATACCTTTCAATACTGAAACCCCTATACTGTACCAAACTATACCTTACTGGAACCCCTACACTGTACCTAACTATACATTTCAATACTGAAACCCCTATAGCCTACTGTACCTAAATATACCTTTCAATACTGCAACCCCTATACTGTACTAACTATACCTTTCAATACTGCAACCCCTATACTGTACTAACTATACCTTTCAATACTGCAACCCCTATACTGTACCTAACTATACCTTTCAATACTGGAACCCCTATACTGTACTAACTATACCTTTCAATACTGGAACCCCTATACTGTACCTAACTATACCTTTCAATACTAGAACCCCTATACTGTACCTAACTATACCTTTCAATACTGGAACCCCTATACTGTACCTAACAGCACCTTTCAATACTAGAACCCCTATACTGTACCTAACTATACCTTTCAATACTAGAACCCCTATACTGTACCTAACTATACCTTTCTATACTAGAACCCCTTTTGGGCATGTTGTTTGCTACATGTATGTACAGTATATCGCAACATACTGTACACTTTTTGTTTTTCAGAAAACTGTGGTAACGATTTAGAAGAAGGTAAGGTTTTTAGAATCGGCCTCAGGTCTAAATGGATAAGTGTCTGGTGCTGTGAGCTTTTAAAATCATTCCAGGCACCTCCACCTTGGGCCCTAGTAACTCACTTCCCCCCTTGTGACGTGCCTGCCCTTGTATGCCCATATATGGAGATGTCATCAATATTAAGGCCATAGCTTGGAATGCCCATATATGGACATATTTTATGAGTCTCATGTGGTCTATAACATAATGATGTCAGACGTCAGTCATTTCCAGATTTGGGAAAATATTTTGACCACATTTTGTCCAACATAAACAACCAAAGGCAACTTGAATCACACTTGCAAATGAATTGCATGCAGGACTTGCAAAAGTCCTGCATGTGATTCCTGATCCCGACTACATTTGCTGCATGTCAGTCCCCATCTCTCTCCCCACTTCCTGTCAGTCTACTGTCCTATCAATAAAGAGCTGTCAGTCTACTGTCCTATCAATAAAGACCTGTCAGTCTACTGTCCTATCAATAAAGACCTGTCAGTCTACTGTCCTATCAAAAAAGGCATAAAAGCCTAAAAATATATCTTAAAAGAAAAAAAGATGTCAAAGAAAAATCAAGGTCTTATGTCACTTCTCTTACCTTGAACATCTGCAGCATCTGGGACAGCCTTCATGGAATCAGAGGTGGTCTTTGGCCCAGTAGATTTCTCTGCTGGGGAAAGAAAATAAGATTCTGAGGTCTATTTTGAACGCGCAAATAAGAGCAGCTCTTAAGGAAATTCCGGCTTTCACATTAACTCATTAGACGCCCACGACGTACCAACGCGTCCATGTCTTTGACTGTCCGATGTGCCCAGGGCGCGTTTGACGCGTTGTACAGTAAACTATACTGTACTGTAGCTACTGTACCAGGCTACCACGGTGACGAAAAACACTCCATTTCCCGAAATGCAGCGCGAGATCACGTGACAGGGAAGTCTGTCTCCCTCATTCACTTCCCTGTAACGCTGCTGTACAAACATGCAGTTCTCTCCTAATCTAGCTTTTAAAGGACAACTTTGTTTTTTTTACAACAAGGGTTCATATTTTAGATTGTAATTAGAGAAAAGAAAAAGTGTTAAAATGTTTTCATTTGCTTCGTTCTATTGTTTTATCACATTTACCGTGCTAAAATGTGGGGCATGCGTACGCATGGGGGCATGCGTACAAGTGGCTAAATATGTCTTTTTAGACACAATAAGCCAGCAGTTTCTTTATTGCTATTTACAGTAACACTTCTAGCCCCCATAAGTCACATCCAACTATGAAAGGTTGCATTGTATCTTGGGAATGGGCTTATTCTGTGTAAAATTATATATTTAGCCACTTGTACGCATGCCCCCAACCACTGAAATAAGAATCTCTAAAACAATAGAAAGAAGTAGATGAAATCATTTTAACACTGATCTTTTATATTCTTTAATTACAATCTAAAATATGAACCCTTGTTGTAAAAAACTTTAAACCACCTTCATGTTTAAAACGCAGCCTTTTCCACTGGCCGTTACAAAAGCCCTGTGGCCTGTGATTGTTTAAAAACGGTCCTGACTAAAAGAAAATATTATCGTGAAAATAAACAGGACATACTTGGATTACATTTACTCTGATTACTTTTTTTCCCAGGACCTCAAAGGTAGGTAAAATGGCGTGTTGCCATCGGCACCTGCCGATGAAATGTTGAATAATCCTGGGCCTTTTATTAAGAGATGGAGGCGTGACCTAGAGGGTAGCACGGGTCTTCCAGGACCCGATAACCCGAGACCCGAACCGAGCCGTTTCGGGTCTAAAATTTTCACTTCTCCCTCGGGTCAGGGTAGGGTAGGGTCTAATTGCCTCGGGTCCGTTCGGGGCATTCCAAAATGCATTTACCCACAAGGATCCGAGAGGACCCAAGATTAAAAAATATACTGTGTATTTACCCTTCAACTTAAAATATATATTTTTTTTTATGAGACATGCATTGTAATTACGCTCCCAAATCTTATCATCTGTTCTCGCTTATTGAATGAGTCCCGTTCAGTGCAGCCAATCTCAAGCGTTGCACTGCTGCTGAAGTGAAAATCATGGAGGGTTTTTTTGCGAGGGGAAACGCAAACAAAGGCCACCTGGAAGTTGCAGGTTGGAACGTCATTTAGCCTATATGGAGCATGTTTCTGGACATCATCTGCGGGGATGGGTGATATAAAGTCAGCGAAAATCTGTTTATCTGCAACACAAACACACCAACGCATGCGAGCCAGCAGAGTATCGTCTCAGTCTGTGATTACTCTGGTGGGGCAGCCGAGAGCGCAGGAGGAGGAAGGTTTTGTGATGCAAGCTGTGGAGTCGTGGACACTGACTGGACAGTAACACTCTCACTGGACACTGGACAGGTTGGTGTTTGTTGTGGATGTCACAGTGATTGTTGAGCTGGGGACTGAGCTGAAAATCTAACTGTTCTGCAGGCGCACGGTCGCACGCAACCCTCCGGTCCACGGAGCGGCAGCTGAGGTGCGCTGCTGCTGCGCTCTATAGTGTCTAGCTATTAGTCTCAAAAGTAATGGTAAAACATAAGCATTATAAAGCAGTTCGGGCCAAAGACCCGGCCAGATCGGTTCCGTTTTCCCCGGTTCCATTTTAGGGTTGGATCCACACTCTCGGATCCATTTCGGGCCGGGGCTAGAAAATCTGTATTTTTCTCGGGCCATTCGGTTCGGTCCAAATTTCCTCGGTTCCATTTCGGCTCGGATCACATTTTTTTGACCCGTGCTACCCACTAGCGTGACCATTTGCCATTCTGCTAACCCATTTAGACTGGGAACGCATTATTACACGTTATTTTGTGCATTAACTATTGAATAATAGCATATATACAAGCTCGCAGCGAGCTGGTAGATCTGCTATTCTAGAAAAATCTATTGTAAATGGGTTAAGTTGGGTAAAAACCTGCTGGCCTAGTGGTCCAGGCTCGTACCACATAGGCTCAATGTAACTTGACAGTGTGTCGCTGGTTCGAGTCCTGATCCCGACTACATTTGCTGTGTGTCACTCCCCATCTCTCTCCCCACTTCCTGTCAGTCTACTGTCCTATCAATAAAGACCTGTCAGTCTACTGTCCTATCAATAAAGACCTGTCAGTCTACTGTCCTATCAATAAAGGCATAAAAGCCTAAAAAATTATAAGAAGAAATATGGCAAAGAAAAATCAAGGTCTTACTGTATGTCACTTCTCTTACCTTGAACATCTGCAGCATCTGGGACAGCCTTCATGGAATCAGAGGTGGTCTTTGTCCCAGTAGATTTCTCTGCTGGGGAAAGAAAATAAGATTCTGAGGTCTATTTTGAACACGCAAATAAGAGCAGCTCTTAAGGAAATTCCGTCTTTCACATTAAGAGATGGAGGCGTGACCATTTGCCATTTTGCTGACCCATTTAGACTGGGAATGCATTATTACACATTATGTTGTGCTTTAACTATTGGCAAATAGCAAATATACAAGCTCGCAGCGAGCTTGTAGATATGTTTGAAAAATAATTCCAGGCCCCTCCACCTTGGGCCCTAGTAACTCAGTCCCACGTTTCTCCCCCTTGTGACACACCTGCCCTTGTAAGCCCATATATGGAGATCCCCCCATAGCTCGAATGCCCATTTATGGACGTATTGTGTCTCATGTGGTCTATAACATAAGACATCTATGATGTCAGACGTCAGTCATTTCCATATTTGGGAAAATATTTTGACCACATTTTGTCAACTTAAACAACCAACCTTAACTCAAATCAAACTTGAATTCCGTCCTGCACGAGGTCGCTTTTCGCCCTTAGAATGTACTTGTGTGGGTCAAGCGAGTACACCAGTACAAAATGTTTCCAGAAAGCTGATTTTGATCCTGACTAAAACCTTCTATTTGATTATTGTCTTGTTGTCTTGCACCTGACCTAAATACATGTACAGTACTAGATGTGCACACAATCTCCTCTTTGAACTTTCTCCCAGTTCGAACGCCCTTTGGATCGACCACCCTAAATCCTAACCTCAGTAACCGTGACGCGGGTGATTATCTAACCTGCCGATACTGTTCGACTCAACGGGAGTTTGACCTATGGGGCAGTCCCCGGTCGAAAGCATTAAAAAACATTAACCATTATTCTGAAGGGGAATTCTCCCTTGGCCAGGGAGACTTCACTTACCTTTTGATACGTCTTGGAAACTGTCTAGTAGATCATTCCTGTGGATGCGCTTCAGGACTTTCACCATGATCATAGATTCCTGAAAAAAGTTAGGCAACATAAGCCTTGGCTTCAGCCTACACCTGTGCCTCTTTTAAATCGACAAAATAAACAAAATAAAGATTTACTACTACTGCTACCTGATTGGGATAGGTCCACACGATCAGACCAGCAATGGTCTTCTTGTTATTCTTCTCCAGAAGGCTCTGTGGGATTGGAATGAGGCCTTCGAGGATATCAGGGTTTCCCAAATGAACCTTGAAATTCTCTAACTCCTTGGCCTTCAGCTTCTTCAGAGTTTTCAAGATGTGTTGCACTGCAATTTAGCAAGTATTTTCTTATTGTTTGAATTCTTTATGCACTTTAAAATAATTCTATAAAAACACATTTTCTGATTATTATGTGATTTAAAATGCTAATTGGGATTGTAAATGGGTTAAATTTGTTAAAGACAAATCATGGTCTTACAATCTCACTTCTCTTACCTTGAACATCTGTAGCATCTGGGACAGCCTTCTGGGAACCAGAGGTGGTCTTTGGCCCAGTAGACATCTCTGCTGGGGAAAACAAATACGATTCTATGACACACATGTTCTAAATGGAAACAAACTGAGCCATCGAGATAGAAACAATGAGGCGTTTAAACACATTAAATGTTTGTCTCAATGAGTATAATGTTTCTAACTATACTGCGTTTTAACCATACAAACTAGAGTCTCTATTCTGCAGCCTAATTATCCTGATATTAAAATGATTACATTAATGATTACATTAGTGTTTAGTAAGGTAATTAACTGCAGCAGGAAAGATAACCCGCCACTCAAATGACTAAAAAGTATCGAACAACTTTAATAATGCATAGTGTTCTTCTCACAATTGGAATGTAGATACAGTATATTCAAAGTAACACAAGAAGGATGTACTTGTGTGGGTCAAGCGAGTACACCAGTACAAAATGTTTTCAGGAAGCTGCTTTTGATCCTTTGAACACAACCGACGTGGACGTGTTTCAGCATCAAGCCTTCCTCAGCATGTATGACAATGTAAACATTTGTGAGAGATTTATAGGGACATTCATAGTTTCAGCTCACCTTTAGACACTCCTTGAGTCGCTGATGAACTTGCCGTTGGTGGGTCAGCTTCTGCAGTTTCATGCTGTTTTGATGTTCCAACTATTGAGTCAGAAAAGACAGCAGACATGTGTAAGAAACCTGGCAGTATAATTCACACTTTGTCAAGTCCCGCCCGTTGTCCTGCCCCTCTTCACAGCCATTGGTTGCTGTGACTTGGTGGGACAATCGGTGGGACACTCCATCCACTACCATCTTAATTCAGTTGCTTCGTATTGTTATTGTGTGTTCAATTTTAATTTCAAACTTGGTTTCAGTAAAATGGAGCTGCTCAGTTGCAGTATAGTGACTCTCTTTTTAAATGTTTTTATTTCTCCCAAAATGATGTTTTAGCATATTCAACATAAAAAAAAGGCGGGACCAGGGCGGGACAAAGCAGATAGGGCCTGCTGGTTGTCAGTCAGGGACCAACCAGAAGGCTAACAAAGGGTGAATTATCCTGATATTAAAATGTTTACATTAGTGTTTAGTAACTTGGTAATTAACTGTTATTGCAGCAGGAAAGATAAACTGCCACTCAAATGACTAAAAAGTATCAAACAACTATAATAATGCATAGTGTTGTTCTCAAAACTGGCATGAAGATACAGTATATTCAAAAAGAATGTACTTGTGTGGGTCAAGTCAAGTGAGTACTCCAGTAGAAAATGTTTCCAGGAAGCTGCTTTTGATCCTGATTAAAACCTTCTATTTGATTATTGCCTTGCTGTCCTTCACCTTACCTACATACATGTACAGTTCTAGATGTGCACACAATCTCCTCCTTGAACTTTCTCCCAGGTCGAAAGCTAACATTAACCACTAGCCTGAAGGGGAATTCTCCCTTTGGACAGGGAGACTTCACGTACCTTTTGATACATCTTGGAAACTGTCCACTAGATCATTCCTGTGGATTCTCTTCAGGACTTTCACCATGATCATAGATTCCTGAAAAAGGGTAGGCAACATAAGCCTTGGCTTCAGCATACACCTTTTCGGTACATGAGCTGAATGTATGTATGTATGTATATATGTTACAGGGTAAATGGGTAACTCAGGGAGACCTCGGTAAGAGCGCTCGTTTTGTAGTTCACCACACACTAATCACCACCAGATGGCGACGTCAGCCACTGGATAAGAGAGTTACGTCACGCTTTGAACTCGCCGCAGACCGGAAGTGTTTACTCTTTATTTACTAGCCTAGCCTAGCCTAGCCTAGCCTAGCCATTAGCTCCATTGTAGTCACTTGGACAGGGCGTTTAACGTGCGCTTGCCCAGGCCTTACGGCCTGGGCATAAATATAACGATTGCATTCACCACGGCTTCGTAACTCGCGCGGCGCTCCGCCGGCCGCGCGGCCCTGGCCCGCTCTTCGCGGCCACTCGCGCCTGCGGCGCTCGGGGGCGAAGAGCAGGACCAAGGTCCGCTGGCCTTCGCGCCGCTTGGGGCTTCGTGGACCCAGGGGGGCCTCGTAACTCGTTTGGGCTTCGTGGATACAGGGGGGCTTCGGTAGCCGCTCGCAGTGTCGTGGACAATAGAGCGGCGCACCGCCTGGAGTACGTTGTATTGGCGACCGCTTGCTCCGCCCCGTGCCGCACCACGAGTGCTCCGCGTCTCGAATGCCCTGGTTCTCTTTAAAACCGTGACATATATATATATATATATATATATATATATATATATATATATATATAATATTTTTCTTTTAAACAGACAAAAATAAAGATTTACTACTACTACCTGACTGGGATAGGCCCACACAATCAGACCAGCTACGGTCTTCTTGTTATTCTTCTCCTCCAGAAGCCTCTGTGGGATTGGAATGAGGCCTTCGAGGATATCAGGGTTTCCCAAATGAACCTTGAAATTCTCAAACTCCTTGGCTTTCAGCTTCTTCAGAGTTTTCAAGATGTGTTTTACTGCAATTCATCAAGTATTTTCTTTTTTTTTGTATACTTTATGCACTGCATGTAAAATAATGCTATACAAACTCATTTTCGGAATATTCAGTGTTTTAAAATGCAAAAACATTGGTATTGTAAATGGGTTATTTTTTGGTGGAGACAAATCAAGGTCTTACAATCTCAATTCTCTTACCTTGAACATGATCTGGGACAGCCTTCTTGGAACCAGTAGATATCTCTGCTGGGGGGGAAAAATAAGATTAATGACACACATGTTCTAAATGGAAACAAACTGAGCCACGAGATGAGGGTTCAAACACATTAAATGTTTGTCATGATGAGTATTTAATGTTTATAACTATACAGTAGGTATTTTAACCATACAAACTGGAGTCTCTATTCTGGAGCAAACATTTGCTAAATAGCCAAACTACAAGCTAAAACCACACTGTGAGCATGATGTTACAACTATTGAGTCAGAAAAGACAAACGACGTGAATAAGAAACCTGGTATTAAAATGACTCAATGACACTCAAATGACTAAAAAGTATCAAACAACTATAATAATGCATAGTGTTCTTCTCACAACTGGAATGTAGATACAGTATATTCAAACACAAGAAGAATGTACTTGTGTGGGTCAAGCGAGTACAGCCTTACAAAATGTTTCCAGAAGGCTGGTTTTGATCCTTCTATTTGATTATTGCCTTGC
Organism: Nannobrachium achirus; assembly: GCF_963921795.1. Taxonomy (NCBI): domain Eukaryota; kingdom Metazoa; phylum Chordata; class Actinopteri; order Myctophiformes; family Myctophidae; genus Nannobrachium; species Nannobrachium achirus. The sequence goes on along the minus strand of NW_027665153.1, from coordinate 44,253 downwards.
TGTCCTGCACCTGACCTAAATACATGTACAGTACTAGATGTGCACACAATCTCCTCTTTGAACTTTCTCCCAGACAACATTAACCCTAGCCTGAAGGGGAATTCTCTCTTGGCCAGGGAGACTTCACTTACCTGTTGATACGTATTGAAACCTCTCCACTAGATCATCCCTGTGGATTCTCTTCAGGACTTTCACCATGATCATTGATGCCTGAAAAACATAAGCATTGGCTTCAGTCTACACCTTTTCGGTATAAGCTGTATGTATGTATTTTATTTATAATTTTTTTAAATTGACCGATATAAATATTTACTACTACTGATACCTGACTGGGATAGGTGCACACGATCAGGCCAGCAATGGTCGTCTTGTTATTCTTCTCCAGAAGCCTCTTTGCGATTGGATTTAGGCCTTCGAGAATATCAGGGTCTCTCAAATGAACCTTGAAATTCTCGAATTCCTTGGTCTTCAGCTTCTTCAGAGTTTTCAAGATGTGTTCCTGAAGTAAATCCATGGTTGGTTCCTGATACAAACAGAGGATGTTAACGTCTCAGCTTCATTCTCTAAAGCTGTGTTCTGACAGAAAGATACAATAATGATCTTTATTCTCTAAAGCTGTGTTCACACTGAAAGGTACAATAATGATCTTTATTATTTATTCTCTAAAGCTGTGTTCACACTGAAAGGTACAATAATGATCTTCTATAGTCGCTTGAATGGCTTCACTTTGGTGTCTGGGTTCAACTAATGTCTCTCTCATGCTGTCAATCAATATACAGTATATACTATGGAAACTGCACAGATATGATTTATTTATTTTTTCCCCAAAAAGAAAAAAATACATGCCATGTATCGGCTCCGGCGGCGTGAAATGGTTTTCCCCATTGTGATATCTTCCTTGTTGCTTCTTCTGTTGACAAGAGACAACAATTACAGTGACATTAAAGCTGGCCATACACTAGCCGATAATCGGGCCCGACTGAATCGGGTAGAATTAAACACTACAGGATCATTTTTTCAGATTATTTTACCAGATAATCTAAACGGACTCAGACTAGCCGTTTTGAACAGTCGGGCGCTCCGCACGCTACAGGATTCTATCCCGATTGAGTCGGGCTCGCACACAGCAATAATAAATAATATAATGAATACAAGATGCCACGGGGGTGTTCTGAGAGCTGTGCTTTGCAACACGCACGCACACGCACATACAAACACATGACGTTATCCACTGACTCAACACACAACACCGCCTCACGCAACGAAAAAAAAAGCGCTTCAATATGGAAGTTGTGTCCTATTTTGACGATATGAGTTCACTTGACACGTTTCATGTACATCCAACTCTGACATCCCCTCTCTCTCCTGCGCTAAAGCACCGCTCCGTCCTTCTCATGGCTGAACAGGCTGATGGTGCCTGATTTATGATTAGTCGTATGACTGTGTAGCGCACCCAGAACAAGATCTCCAAGACCAAACTGTGTCTGTCCCGTGCCACGTTGTAAGCTTGTAGATCAGGATGGGCGTGTACTTCTTTGACTCCTAGAGATGGGATTTATGGTCCTTTGAAGTGAACCGGATCTCTGGGATCCGTTCCTTTCAAAGAGCCGTTCAAAAGACTGGCTCATTAGTTAGGCCTACTTTGTAGATTTTGATTATAATTACAAATAACTTCAACCCTATAGGCCTATACATTTATTTCTGCCATATATAGGTAGGCCTACATACCTGCCATTTGTTGCATTGTGAGCTTGTAGATCGGCTATTTTCAAAAGATTTTTCTACATTTTATTCATTGGAAAATCTGTGAAACAGGACATTCTGCCTACTTTCTACTATTGGTACTCTGTAGGCTACATTAATTAAATATTGAATGATACCAATACGTTTGTACTTTTACTCAAGTAGCCTATATTAGCATTCCAAAAACCTCTACTTGTGGCAGAGTATTTCCACATTGATTGCAGTAGGCTATTTTCCCACCACTGTTCATTAGAAAGGAACGGCTCCCTACTGCGAACCGGATCCCATCGTTCATTTCAAAGAGCCGTTCAAAATACTCGATTCGTTCGCGAACGTCCCACCTACTTGCAAGGGATGTGTGCTGGTCGCGGTCTTTCTTCTGTATGTTTGATATGCGCTGCCGTTGAGTTTTAATTTAAATCCCAATCATTCATGATACAACCTGATGGACGGACGGACGGACGCTATGAAAAGTGTGTCTGTGTGCGGGCGCGCTTGTGTGTGTGTGTGTGTGTGTGTGTGTGTGTGTGTGTGTGTGTGTGTGTGTGTGTGTGTGTGTGTGTGTGTGTGTGTGTGTGTGTGTGTGTGTGTGAGAGGCAGAGGCCGGGAGAGGTGGAGAGAAAAAAAAAGAGATGGATCTGTCACTCAGTCAGATGTATGCTCAGAGACTTGCGTCTATCAGCGGCTATTTTCTCTCAGTCCCCTGCTGCCCTTCCAGTCTTCCAGACAAGTACTGATCCAGGAAAATATCAAACATGTTTGAAAAGAGTCGGGCTACCCCCGATCGTCCTCCGAGCCACTCGGCTGGGCTCCGAGTGGATCTGTGAGACCTCACGCTAGACGACGTTCATGCCCGATTGTCGGGCCCGTTTCAGTCGGTGGCAGCCCGATTGTCGGGGGGGTAATTAAATAGCCCGATTATCGGCTAGTGTGCGGCCAGCTTTATGCTGACAGTGTTCATACAGTATACTTTATGTCTAGTACATTTCATGGATCATTTATTATACTTTGTTATTATTATTAGCCTATTAAATACAATATGACACAGAGTTACATGGATTGTATACAGAACTCACCAAGTCAAAATGTTGTGTGTAAAGTCCACATCGATGGACAGCAAATGAGACAACCTTTAAACGAGAGAGAGGAGAATGGTCGGTGATCATGATAATGGAGTTGAATGATCGCTGTAATGGAATGTTTAATGTAGAACAATGTAGAAGATATAATATATTCTTACTTAGTGGCTCTGAAACTCCTCAATAGCAACGTCCTGAGAGAGAGAGAGAGAGAGAGAGAGAGAGAGAGAGATAGAGAGAGAGAGAGAGAGAGAGAGAGAGAGAGAGAGAGAGACGCAACATTAGTGTATTTCCACTGGAATACAGTTCACTGCATAGAGGGTATGTGCAGGCCTAAAGTGAATGGCAAATTGAGTGGCAAATCGAGTGGCAAAGTAAGTGGCAAAATTAGTCTAACGTCGTTTAACATCATTTAATGCAATCAGATAGGACTTCTCTGTTTGGATGTATGGGCTGTCAAGGCCATAAAGTAGTTTTTTGCCACTCAGTAGGCATTCCTGCATAACATCCGGGTATGATGATGATGTCACGCACATATTGTCTATTTTAATTTATTGAATACTTTATTAGTAAGAAATGTAAAACAACACAAGGTACAGAAAGACCTTAAAGGTTCATTAAACCTTACCTCTTTATTTATTTGATCAGAATTCAGAATATCAAAAGAACTCATGGTTAATTTTATCTGTTGTTGTAGGGGGAGGGGCTGGAGTTCAGCGTGCATATCATTATATTCTGAAACTAGCCACATTTTCACTGCTGTCTGCAGTGAAAATGTGAATCTCGAAAACAAAATGTACTAGCCGTTGCAGGTGCAAACATGATAAATATTCCAGAACTTCATGGCATATTTACCGGTAAAAGTCTTCTACAAACAAGCCGTCTGAGATTTTATCCAGCGTGTGTGGACGCTTTTACCGCATACCCTGATGTCTAATCCGATGGGAATACCAGAGTGACCGGAGCGCTGGTAGCACTGTTCAACATGACTTCTTCCACCCACTCATACAAGATGCGTGCATGGCGTGGCGTGGCGTGCTGCGTGCGTGGTGAACACATCTTCACAAGCCCAGAAAATAGCATTGTGAGCTTGTAGATCTGCTCTTTTCAAAAGATTTGAATGTTTGAAAACCTGAAAGGGGACATTCTGCATAATGAGTACTTTTACTTTTGGTACTTTAAGTATATTATGATACCAATACTTTTGTGAATGTTGAATTCCGGACGTTTACTTGTAGCAGAGTATTTCTACATTGCAGTATTTTTGCCACCTGATTGTATTAAACAACATAAAATTCACCAACATTGCAGCTGTATTGAAAGCTTGAATCATCCTCTTTCTATCTGCAAAGCGTTGGTTTCATAAAAAACCCACCGTAGACATGTAATGAGCTACTTTCTGTCAAGAAATTCCATTCAGGTGATTATTTTTCTACGTAGGAGTTTGGAAGCGCTTGTGGGAAATCACTTGGCGGTCCTGTGTAACACCTGGTTCTAAATGTCACATAACGCAGGAGGCAGTAGGAGGACATTGCGTTATTGAAGACAAACGCTTCCAAAGTTCAACACTAAGGGGTAAAAAAAACATGCTCAGATTTATTGACAAAAAGTAACTCATAACATGTTTACGGTGGATTTTTATAAAGCAAACACTTTGCAGATAGAAAGAGCATAATTCATGCTTTCAATACAACTGCAATGTTGATGAATGTGATGTTGTTTAATACAATCAGATAGCAAAAAACTGTTTGGATTCATTGGCTTCCAATGGGAGGTATTGCAAGTTTGCAACCCTAGCTAGAACCAACATATCAAAACAAATCTAGTGTTGCTATTTGTGGCTAGGATGCCCATGCTCTTACTGGTATATAAAATATAAGCCTTATTGAAAGATAAAACCATACACACATAGGTTCAGTTCAATTATTTATAGTCCGGGAGCCAAAGCTGAACGTGGTTTCGTCGGTTAAAGTTTTTTTCTTAACTGATTCAAACAGAGGATGTTAACATCTCAGCTTCATTCTCCAAAGCTGTGTTGTGACTGAAAGATACCATAATGATCTTCTATAGTCGCTTGAATGGCTATGGCTTCACTTTGGTGCATGCTGTCAACCACTATACAGTAAGCCTACATACTACAGAAATAATTTATAGTCCGGGAGCCAAAGGGTGATTTTTGGCTGAACATGGTTTCATCGTTTAAAGTTTTTTTCTTAACTGATTCTTGTAGCTTAGGGTGACCTCTTAAGAATTCAAGAGGGTGCCCAAACCACTAAAAAACACTAAAAATACCCATAGTAAGATGCTACAGTGTCAGTGGATGGAAGAGAGAAGGCTCCAATACGATCTAGAAAACCATCAGCTGACACGATCATTGCACAACAACAACCTGGTGTGTGCTGGAGAAGCCCTTCAAATCTCTGTGCTTTCAGATGACACAGATGGGTTCGTCCAACTCCTTCACCACTATCAACAGGCAGGACTGGATGTACCTCTCACTATGGAATCAGCAAGCCAGGAAAGGGCAATATTGGACATCAAGTCAACACTGGCCAAGCATCCACAAATTGTGAAGAACATTTTACTAGCCCATGTCATATCAGGATGTGACACTGTAGAGTCTTACTATGGGTTGGGAAAAGGCTCTGTATTTAAAGTCCTATAAGCTGTGTACGAACTATCAGCTATGGGAAACATGGATGCACCATTCCAGCAAGTCATCGACCAAGCCACTGCCTTCATATCAGCCTGTTATGTCATACAGTAGAGCAGCAACATGTCACACAAGAGACTACTAGTTTTATTTGGGGGGAAAAGAATGGGAAAGGACATATGTCTGCTCCAAACCTAGCTGGACTGCAGTGACCAAGGAGTAATTCATTGAGAATGTTAAGAGGGCCCACTTTCAAGCAGCTTTGTGGCGAAATGTTGTTGGGCATATTCCATAGATCAGCAAGTGTGGCTATGGACTGGATGCCAGAAGGTGGAAAGAGGAAGAGAGGAAGGCCAAAAAGGACGTGGAGACAGACAGCCAAGGAAGATCTGAGCAAGATGGGAGTCAGCTGGCATGGAGCACGAAGGGTTGCAAGGGACCGGAGTAAATGGAGGGGACTCGTCGCCCAATGTTCCAATAGGAACGGGAGGAACTACGTCTAAGTAAGTCTATATTCCACCAGCATGGTACCCAGTGAAATGTGGATGGAAAAAAGACATCTAACAGGTCACGGAGCCCAACCACTCCACCTGAAGATTGCAAACCTGTTCCAGACTACAATTTGCAAATGATCAAATGTGGCTGCAAACTGAAAACCAATGTAACTCCAAAAAGTGCAACTGTAGAGTACATGCTTTGCCATGCACATTGTCCGGTCAATGTTATGGTGTAGGATGCTCAAGATAGGCCTGAAAGAGTTCATTCTTCTGAAAGCCTCCACACTAACCACACCCACGACAACACCTAAACCTGCCACCCAGAAAAGTCTCTCGCCACTCTGAAGCCCCACAGCCAATCCCAGGAAAAGTCCCCCTCACCCCTGTCTGGGGCTCATTTAGGTAGACTTGCACCACATTATAACCCACCTCTCAATTTATATGCACCACCCATATCTTCTTACACCATATAAACTTGCATTCTGTCACTCATGTCGCATAGCACACACTCCATTCACACTTGCCAATGCACCCATCGTCACCATACTAGTTAGATAGGATTTAGATAGGCTTTCTTTTTTAAATAAATTCCTGTAAACTTGGTTCTCGTCTGTCTCTGATTCTGTGGTCTTTGTCTTAACAGGGTATATGCTGTACATGACCACTTCCACATAAACATTAACACTTTCTTAGAAAGCATCTGAATAAGATGTCATAAATCGATTTCTAGGGTATTTTTGTATTTCAGGGTGTGAAGGAGTTGGTGTCTAAAATGTTCTAATGTGAAATATTTTTTTCATATCCACTTTCATGGATGTAATAATCTAATTTGATGCACTTAAATCAAGTATTTTGCATGAAATGCCATACAACTCTATTTTGGGTGGATTTCTGTTTCGGGCATTCAATGGTTAATAACCAAAGAAATGGAAGGCCTGAAAGGGTTAATATGCATTCATCTGAAAGTAGTAGAAAGCAGCTCTGATGCATTCTGTTCAGTCCTATTTCACAATATCTCAGTTTAAAGATGTTGTTTTTTCTGGGTATGAAGGGGTTAACATTTAGAAAATGCATACATATTAAATATAATGCACTGTAATACATATCCACTTTCATGGATAAACACTGTAGAAAGCGAATTGGATGCATTTGAATCAGGTATTTTGCTTGAAATACCATAAAACTATTTTTGGTGGAGTTTAGTGGTTTGGGCATTAAGGGGTTAATAACTATAAATGCTCAAGGGATAGCACTGAGCACTCTCTTGAATCCTTAAGAGGTGACCCTAAGCTACAAGAATCAGTTGAGAAAAATACTTTAACCCCCCAAGGCTCCCAGACTATTAGTGAATAGGTTCAAGTTCATGACCCACTTCTTTAAATGCAAAAAAACACCCAAAAAAAACAAGCCATAAATAATTAATAGTTTCAAAATAAACAAAAAAGAAACAAAAATATAACTCAAAATCAAAATAACCAAGTTATCCGTTTGTAACCATATACCGGTAGGGTTCAATGCAACAATTCAATTGATTTCAACCCACAACAGGCAGCGTTTGCAACTCACAAATGAATGAATGAATGAACACCAAATACAAATGTCTTAATTCTACCAACAGGCTTTTAAATGTCTGCGCCCAGCCCTGGACGCACACACGCAAACGCACCGCAATGTCCATGTCACTCCACTTCACGGAGGAAGTCGGCAGTTTCACCCCAAAACAACAACCAAGAAATAATGTAATTCATCCTCCAAAAAATATATAATAGACACCGTCCTGCGCAGCGGCGGGATCATCTGGGAGTCTGAACAGCTCCATTGAGTGGCGGCGGTGGTCAAGTTGACAAGTTCACAGAACAATGTTGTTCCTTTAACAAATCAACAAACCCGCCCGCCCGCGTTAAAAAAAGAGATGATAATCATCACCACAATAGCTCATGTATACACAGCTCTTCTACCAAAGTCGCTTTACATAAAGGTCTACAGTAGCACAATATTGTCATGGGCTAATTAAACATGGGCTAATTAAACATAGTGTTCCAAATGGGGTTCTTTACTATTGTTTGACAGCAAAAAGACATTAATTCAAAGACGTTCATTCTCTCTAAATCGGGGGCATCGTCGGGGCATGAATGGCATTTCAAGTTTTATGTCAATCATATTTATAGCCTACAGCGCCTCGCACTTCAAACAGACAGCAAAATACAGAAAATATTAAATCCGCTGTTGGTTATTGATTAATTCGAGAGATGGGGCTAGCCGGGCGACTCGAGGTGAGTGTCGTTCATTCAGTCAAAATCAATTTGTGAAAGTCTCATTTGCGAAAGTTCTTATAATTTGACTGGCTGGTGATATAACTTAACTGACACAAAGTATTTATGAACAGACTTGTGTGGATGACAGACATTTAAGTGAAATCCTCATCGGGGACACGCGCTGCAAAATGTTTGTGCAAGCGTGTCAGCGTCTGTGTCTGCATGGTGGTGCAGAAATGGTTCGCGGCCCCAACAGGAGCAGAATTGGAGCGGAGGACGGTCCTCGCTCCAAGCCACTCTGGCGCATTTTAAAACTCGCTCGCTCGCGCTCAATTGAAGTGTATTCAAACCGTTGTATTCTTATTCTTATTATTACTCTTATTAACTCATTAAAAGCCAAACGCGCGATGTCGCGCGAAAAGTACTCGAGTACTTATAGTGCCGAATGCGCGATGTCGCGCGAAAAGTAATATATTACTGTAACGGCGAGTATAAATACCGAGTATATGGCGGAAGCTCCGGAGGCGAAAATCGTCGCTGATTTGTCATCATCACGGCTCCACCAGCACAAAATAGTCATCCCATAACATTGAGGTGGACGGGGGATCTCATCTTAAATGTCCATTATCTCAAAACTACACTTTAGAAGCGAAGATGGAGGCAGATGCTCGCTTATATAACACATATATAAAAGCTCCAATGCAATCCAGCATGGCACCACGTAAACAACGATCGATTCCGGCGCACGACCCGATGACGTCAGACCGGAAGTGATCACGCTGTGCACTTCTGGCCTTCAAAATAAGAGAGTGCAAGTGGATGGAGCCTGCGTGAGGCACTCTGGACATCATTGCGACCGAAAATCGCGGGCGCAAAATGAGTTAAGAATTAAAGGCAAATAAGAGCAGGTGATTATTCTTATTTATTTTGCACATGAGAGTGGCGATAACCCGCCCGCCCCGCCGCCCACCAATTGAGTCTGGTCACTGTGCCCAACCACTCTACCTGAAGATTGCAAACCTGCCCCAGACTACAATTTTCAAATAATCAAATGTGGCTGCAAAAGTGAAAACCCATGTAACTCCAAAAAGTTCAGCTGTAGAGTACTTGGTTTTGCCATGCACAATGTCTTGTCAATGTCATGGTGTAGGGTGCTCAAGATAGGCCTGAAAGAGTTAATTCTTCTGAAAGCCTCCACGCTAACCACACCCACGACAACACCTAACCCTGCCACCCAGAAAAGTCTCTCGCCACTCCCAAGCCCCACAGCCAATCCCAGGAAAACCCAAGGGGTCCGCGGGTCCACGGATCACTGGTGCCGAGGGTCTGACTTCCTCGTCAGTCTAGCGTGCACCAGGCACAAATCAACACAATAGGGTCTGAATGCAGACGCATGCATGTGCAGGTTTCCCAACTGGTCTGAGGCCCTAACCTAGATGCAGAATAGATATTCTGCATCTAGTTCAGGGTTGAGATCTCTGCTTCTGGGGGTCCCTGGAACAGAATATTTTGAGATGGGGGTACATGGCCAAATATACATGGGTCATTCCAGAATTGGGTCTCAAAAAGGTTACACCACAACTGCATTATTTTGTATTTTGTAAATGGATTTTTTTGAAATTTTATGGGTGGGACGCAAAACGTCCTCCAATTCTGGAATGACCCAAATATCATCTTGGGGGTCCTTAATAACAAAGTTTGATAACCACTGATATAAAAACATACTTTTTTTCCCTTTCTCACAAAACTGTTAGGATTTAGTATATATTTGTTCTAGAATCGACCTATCAGTGGTTCTAAAACTTTAATTGTCACGTCAAGGACCCCCAAAATGATATGTATTTGGCCGCGGACCCCCATCTTAAAATATGTTATTCCAGGGACCCCAGAAGCAAGGATTTGAGTCTTGAGATAAAAATTTTCACTCTGAATTTGGGTCTTAGAGTTTTTAGCTAGTCTTAGCCTTTAGCTAGATGCAGAATAGATATGCCTACACACAGCTCAGACCCGTTGCAATGTTGGCAAACGAATGGGAGAGAGGCTTTTTTAGGACCCTTATGGAGTCTAGTTTTTTCATGACTCATCACTAAACCATAGTTTTGTGGGGCCGTTTTTAGCCAAGGAATGTTTTTCATGCTACACAAATGCTTGTGTAGTGAAATGCGGAAGCGGGATTGAACCCGGGACTCCCACTCACCAGTCCAACGCACATTAGCGTGGTTCATGGCTAGTACTAACCAGGCATTGACACTAAGGCTTGCCCACCTGCCCCCGGCAGGTAAATAAAACTTTCGGGCAAGTGGAGTTTGCTTTCAGGTTGCCGACCGGGCAAGTGCTACCGATAGTTTGAAGGGGGACGCAATCATCTATTAACACAGCACGAGATCTCTGTCTAAACACCTGAACGTGGCCAAAGCGCTCTGTCTTCTGGTCTGTGTGGAATGTAAACCTATTGTGCTGTTTTCACTGTAAAATATACAATAGGTGTGGTATGTGAAGTCATATTCAATCATAACTGTACGTATTTGGATAAAGATTTAGGTATGACATTTTTAAAGTGTTAAATTGGACGGCAATTAAAATTTTACGCATCATTTTCTAATGGGCAATTTACTTTTCGGGCAAGTGGGCATGACCTTTGGGCAAGTAGATAATGACCTGTACTTGCCCAACGGGCAAGTGCCTCTCAGACCTTAGTGTCAACCCCTGCTAACTGTGGGTGCTACACTTGCAATGGATTCAGAATCATGAGAAAAACCCTAGTTAGACCTCTCACATGTTACTTTAAGAAGATTTTTGGGGGGTCTTTTTTTCCTATAGTGGGGCAAGAAATCATTAAAAATGAACTCCATGGGACATTGGGGCATCGGCAACAAGAAGAAATCATAACTAGACACCATAAGGGTCCTAAAAAAACAGGTTTCGAAAAAATGTTGTTCGGGTGCTGGTGAAGCCTCTCTCCTGCCCTACTAGAAAGGTTGCTTTACAGACAGGGTGACAGTGGGGTGAGTGACAGACGGCTCGGGGACCAATTTGGGCCGTCACAACTTGCAACACACCATGCAGGGTTTGCTGGTTAACATTCTTCAGATAGCTGGCAACTAGCCTTGAAACTAGCCTTGAAACATATAAGGAAGTCATACATTAATTATGTTGTGCTCACCACTTAACCTCCTAAACTAAGCCCACAATAGAATGTTATATGTTTGGGCCACTATAGGCCGGTATTCAGATGATAGACTAAGACAAGCCAGTGGCCAATCATGTGATGCCTCTGCACTGTGGGCCGGTGCTACTGAAGGATTGGCCACTTAAGATGAGAGACAAACCAGTGGGCCAATTACACAATTTCTCTCCACTTAGAGGCCGCCGGAATATTACCTTAATTATCCAAAACCGGGGGCGGACAAAAATTAGGCCATGTAACCGAAGATTACAGCAATGATTCTAAAACAGGGCAAAATGTGTAGGCTATATATTTTTTGGCGGTGCACCAAATTAGTGGTCCACCAGATTAGCGCCGGCTGGCCAATGGTCCATATAGTCCATGGGCCATACGAGATGTCGGTATCCGAAAGGTGGCAAAGGTTACCATGCATTTTTGAAAAGCTCTATATCTGGAGATTATATTTTGGTATGATAACCCATTCTGAGACGCAGCTACATTGGTGTTATCAGCCACTAGAGTTGGTGTCCCATTAACTTTACTATATGGGGGGAAAAAAGCTAACTAGAAGCAGTGCTCTTCCGAGCACAGGTCTCCACCAGGCCACACAAATTGCCCTGTTATAGCGCCACCATGAGGCTGATTTGAGAAATTTGAAGTGGCATTTCTTCCTCTGCCTAGTGGGAACGTGCACGCCCAATTTCACCAAGATTGCACGCTGTGTTCATGATTTGAGGCATTTTGTTCAAAACAGAGCAATCCTGCAAACTTTGGAAGCCAATTATAGCCAATCAGGATGGAATATGGAAAATCGGACGTATCCGTGTCAATCACATGACTGTAGAGATGCTGTCTACCGATTTGCATGATTTTTGGACAAAATCTAGGAGTAGTGTACAGAAATGTTTTTTTTTTGCAAACATCGGCCTCATGGTGGCGCTAGAACAGGGCCATTTGAAAAATATGAGGCAGAGGTTCTGAATTGGCATCCAGGGAGTGTGTCTCATTTTGGCAGCGAGCTGTACACAAACTCGGAGGACGGACGGACGGACGGACGGACACACGGACGGACGGACGGACGGACGGACGGACGGACGGACGGACGGACGGACGGACGGACGGACAGGGGCGAAAACATACTCTCCCCCTGCCTTCGGCTGGTGGAGACAAAAATGTATCTGCTTTAAGTAGCATATGAAGAGTCAAACTAGGGGGTTTTCATGATTCTGAATCCATTCCAAGCATTTGTTTTGCACAAAAACATTCCTTAGGCTACAACGGCCCCCACAAAAGTGTGAAAAGGGATGACACATCACTTTTCATCACTAAACCATAGTCTTGTGGGGCTGTTTTAGCCCAAGGAATGTTTTTTGTGCAAAGCAGATGCCTGCAATGGATTCAGAATCATGAAAAAACCCTAGTTCGACCCCTCATATGCTACTTAAAGCAGATTAATATTTAGCTTTTACCCCTGTATATAATTATGTTGATGGGACACCAACTCTAGCGGCTGATAACACCAATGTAGCTGTGTCTCAGAAAGGGTTATCATACCAAAACATAATCTACAGATATAGAGCTTTTTAAAAATGCATGGTAACCTTTGCCACCTTTTGGATACCGACATCTTGTATGGCCCATGGACTAATATGCCAGATACCCAATGAAGCCATGACCAAAACCAACAATACAAGGAAGACATATTTGCATATTATAACCACACCAAGATGAAAAGGTTTGAGAACCACTGATATAGGCCAATTCTACATGTCTTCTAAATCCTAACCGTTTTCTACACATGTTTTGGTTGCTGTGGCACAAGACGACATTTACCTCTCATCTGTTGTATCTATGAAAAAACAGTAGATATAACTGATATATAGGCTATAGAGTCTTCAACTGCAACATGCCTTGAAAGCACACACACATTGCGAGCTTGTAGATCAGCTATTTTCAAATGGCCGAAATGCAATGGGGTTGAAGTGGTTATAATGAATGTTTTGTAATAATAATCAATCTACAAAGTAATTAGTAATCAAAGTTTTCAAATAAATGTGGAGCAAAAGTACAATATTTGCATCTGAGATGTTGTGGAGTAGAAGTAAAAGTATTGGAAATTGGAAATCCTCAACAGATAACTCAAAACTGTACTTTACACCATTGCATGCACCAAGGCGAGAGCTTGCAATGGTAGCAGTGGTTTGGGGTCAAACTAATAGCATGGGTTTGTTTTTGCCTCAGGGCTGAGCTAACCCTGCAATTAAAGTTTGAACCCTAACCTAACCCTGACCCAAACACTGTAAATACAGTTTTCATCCACAGCATTCCAGATAGATAGATAGATAGATAGATAGATAGATAGATAGATAGATAGATAGTGTAAAAAAAACATTCAGTTTGTCAACACAGCAATAGTACTCAACAGTACTCAGTATTGTTACGTTACGTTACAGTACCTTACATTTATGTCATACATGTACATCTTTCCCCCTGAGACACAGTATGTCACAAGGAAAACTTTACATTTTAGGACATCTAGAAAACTTTCCATTTAAAACCGTGTCATCCCTATTCTGGGGGGGAACATCACCCAAAATAGCAGATCTACAAGTTCCAAACGTGCCTGTAGGCTGAAAACAGATCGCACAGTGCCACCTCGATACACACACGCACACACGCTCACATGCGCACACACGCACACACACATGCGTGTGCGCGCGCGCACACACACACACACACACACACACACACACACACACACACACACACACACACACACACACACACACACACACACACACACACACACACACACACACACACACACACACACACACACACACACAATTAAAGCAAAAAGCATCTATTTCTTTGGCCCTGCCCAGTTCAGTGAACGCCATAATAACACCAACAATGCCTGCAGATATTTCTGAGCTGCTGATTCCCCAAAAAGTAATGAGCCATCACTCAACTCCTTCCAACTGTCTCCATATCCTACCTGTGCTGTTTGTGGTGTGAAGAGCATTGAGTCTCAGTACAGATCCAGTGATGTCTTCATGCTGCAGCTCTCACACAGGACTGGACACAGAACCTGTCAATACAAGACAACATACTCTCAGTTGAGATGAGACTGCTTTATAGGACAACACTGAGGTGTGGCCATTCTGGCTAATGCCTCCAGGTATCGATGAACAGACATAACCTGTTTGTCTGCCTTGTAGTCTGCCAGCCAGGGGGGGTTTGGTCGGTACCATCTGGGGGAATAATGCTCAAAGTGATTTTTGTCATGCTATATATGTCTAGAGTTAGAAAATATGTGATAGCATTGCACAGTGCTGGCGTTATAGGTGCTATCATGCTATTTATTTACATAAAACCAGGTGAAATTTTGATGGGTCAATATATTAAAACATACTACTTAACCCCTCCTGAAAATTACACAGAAGGTGTTTCCAATTGGTTTCTGGCACATCTAGCCATGCTGAAAAACATACTGAAAATATGGGAAAATATAATTATGCTACATATGGCAAGATCCGGAGCTTAAAATGGCTAAATTATACCAATACTAATGTTTTTCAAGCTATAAAGGTGCTTTTCGTGTCTAACCCTAGGTTGGTTTTAGGGCTCAAGGAATGTGCCTGGATCAGTGAAATTACCTTTCGTTAATTATTTATTGCCAAATCCAAGATGGCGTCCATCACAGGGTTATGTTCCATTGTAATAAATTAGGTAAAAACAACAAATTAACATAATATGTTTATTGAAAATGTGCAAAACTGTCACATAGAATCAATCTTATGTGCTTCAGTTCAAGGTCTATCTCACACCTTCTTATCCAAGCAGGCAGCAGATCTGTTTGGTCACTGGTTGACATGGGAATGACATGTACAGCATGGGCTTTTCAAAGTGGGTGACGGGGCACCCTGGGGTGCCGCGACGGCAGTCCAGTCCTATTTGGACACTTGAAAAAAATATTTAGTATAATTTTAAACTTGAAGTACAAAGTTATTTAAGTTCTAACCAAAATGGCTATTATCTCAACATTTTCCTCGCAACATAATCACTAAAATATCGTCACTGTCGGGCAGAAACATCGTATCTCCATGTTTCAAATGTGTACGTCTTTTTCCCTGCTTCATCATACAAGACCATGACCATCACATAAAACTGGTGAAAACAGCCGACCTACAAGCACACAACGCCTCGCATCGCTAGTTTATGGACATACAAGTTTCGGTTTTGGACATACAAGGTTTCCACCCGACAACGACGATATGCTATAAATATAAGGTGCTGGGAGTGAAAATTATAATGTAGGGGTGCCTCGGATTTTAACAAAAAATGAATGGGGTGCCCTGAGATAAAAACGTTTGGGAACCCCTGATGTACAGTATTCACCTTGCCATTGGCATGCAGTTGTCTGTTTAATCTACTGTGTAGCAAGTATGCTGGAAGCAGCCGATGAAGTTCTATAATGTTGTTGATAATGTGATTGTGCATGCAAGGTTCAAATACATGTGGTTCCAGCATATGAGGGGCTGCCAGGCAACTTCAGAGGGTCCTGACTCCTGAGTGAAAGAGTGATGTGGGCCTTTCATTACTATCAGCAGCACTCTTAAAAGTTGATTCTGTCAACTGGGCTGATACTCAGGGGCGTCACAAGGGGGGTGAGGAGGGACTGAGTTACTAGGGCCCAGGGTGGAGGGGCCTTAATCGTTTTATACTTTAGCTAGAAAAATAGCACATATACAAGCTCATAGCCCGGCACGAGTGCCACACTGTGATCTTGCAGAACTGCTATTTTTGAAAAGTCGTGAAAATTTGTGCAAATCTTTGAATATATGTATTTTTTAAGACAACATTTGTAACTCAAATCCTGCTTCTGGGGGGTCCCTGGAACTAAATATTTTGAGATGGGGATCCAATTAAAAAAAAATCTGGGTCCTTCACATGAAAAGGTTTGAGCACCACTGATATTGAAACGTAGGTTTTTTTTAAAACCTTAGAAGGAATTGATGCATTCAAAGTTTTCACGATTTTTCAAAAATAGCAGATCTACAAGCTCACAGCGCGGAGTGCCACGCTGTGAGCTTGTATATCTGCTATTTCTCAATAGTTAAAGCACAACTTAATGCATAACAATGCTTTCCCAGTCTAAATGGGTTAAACCCGAAAAGACGTGTATGTTTGCCGTTCTTCCCACTGGCTGTAGCCATAAATTATAATTTCTATAATTTTATATTATAATTTATGGCTAGACTGGCTGCACTGTGATGACAGAAGTTTTGCTACGCTGATTGGTTAGAGGAGTCTGTCTGTCAAGGCAATTACTCCCGCCCACTTTTCACGCTGCCTATTCACGTTATTCCTGGCCCCGCCCCCGGCTTCCTGTTCATATCCTGAAAGAGGCGGAGGCTGAAAAAGCTGGCCTCAATATTTTTTAAATAGCAAATATACAAGCTCACAATGTGTCGCAATGTGACACATTGTGAGCTTGCTGATCTGCTATTTTCAAATGTGAATGTAAAGTAGTATAGCCTACTGTAGTTGCTTCTGTTGGGCTTATTTCTTTGGCAAAATCTGGCAACAGACAATTCCATGTCACTTCCTTACTTGGGAGGAAGTGAAAAGATGTTTATGAAGCAGCACACAAAGAAAAATGCTCCAGCGCCCTCTGTAAAAGGAAAATGGCAGCCTCCATAGAATGGCCAGGAATATGGTGAATCGGCCAAAGTCCAGACTCACATTGTGGGAAGGAACGAGTGAGTGAATGCACAGTGTGAGGCTGCGGCTTGCCAGGCTACATGATCATGATCACATGGTATGGAGCACAGATTAGGCCTATATACATAGATAGTATACAACAATACATAACAAACATTACAATAGCCTAATATTCAAACAGACGTAGCAGAAAAGCGGGCATGGTATACATTATTTGAACAAGGCAAGACATTCTTTAGGAAAGCTCCCAGTTTACACATAACTTTTGCCTTGTCAGCTTGTAGTAATAAAATCAGTTTCCACATAGAATTACAAAAACACTGACTGAAAAAAGCAAACAAACTAGAAATCCCCAACTTGACACAACAAGTTCCTCGTCCAGTTCCTTGTCCATTCATGGGCATGCAGCCTGTCACCACTGTATCCATTCAATAGAGCAACACTCGCTTATAGGAATGCAAGTTTCTGCTTTTGTCTTCATGGAGTGGCATGGGAGGGGTGGGGGGGGGGGGGGGGCAGTATCACTTTAGGGCACAGAGTAAGAAGGGCATAACTGAGCTAGTGTAATTTCAGATTTCACATTTTTCCTAGTACTAGGGATGTATACCTTCCCAAACAACACTATGAGGATTATTCCCCCAGATGGTACCGATGACCCAAAATTTGGGATCCTGGCTCACTGACTATTGGGGCCAGGAGAATGTGCCATGAACACAGTTCAATAATTTGACATGAGAAAAGTGACACCAAAACAAGTCAGAGAATTGAACACACAGTATGGAGTCTACAGCAGTGATACAGCAGTTAGGCCTAACCTATAGAATAGGGCTAAATCAGAAATCAGCCTACAAAACAAATATGTTGCTACATACTGTACATGTACTGTAAGCCCCTCCCAAACAGCAAAATGTGTTCCCGGCCTGAATGGGTTAACACAGATGGACTCTGAAGGTTGGATTCCCGATCCGGACGACCTTTGCCACATGTCGTTCCCCATCTCTCTCCCCATTTCCTGTCGGTCTACTACCCTATCAAAAAAAAAGAAAAAAAAAAAAATAGTAGTTCCACAGATAAATATTGTGAAAATAACAGATCTACAAGCTCACAATGCCTTGTGTTGTGACGAGTTGTGAGCTTGTAGATCGGCTATTTTCACAATGTTTGCCTCTTTCTTATATTATTTGACAATTTGTTGATTACTTTTGATGCAGAAATGGTATTATTTTGCAGAAATATTATTTTAAATATTCTATTTTACTGTCATCTGTGGACCCAGATCAGGGTTGGGCAACTTTGATGATGGCGAGGGCCAGATCTACAAGCTCAGTTTTGAGCTAGTAGATCGGCTATTTTTGCTTCTTTTTTAATTGGAATCCTGAAATGTAAATTTTTTATTTAATTTCAAACTCATTTAGTTATATACTCATGTTAACTTTATGAACCTAAATACAAATACATTGGACATACAAAAATAAATGTTAATACGACTATAGTAGTCATTAAGCTACTAATATAGACTGAAGGAATTAAAGCAGATCATGGTTGTAATAATTGTAACAGCTGAAATCAATAATATATCAGTATTCTGGTATTAACCTGTGGCAGGGCCGGATATAGGCATAGGCAAGGGGGGGCAATGCCCCCCTAAATGCCCTGTCTGCCCCACCTAACATGATGGCATGCAAAAACCTACAATTTCAAAATTATTAAACTATTTGAATGTTCTGCTACAACTAGTTAGATGGAGAGATAAACTGATAAGATATTAGAGAGAGAGAGAGAGATCTATGCATTTCGGGTGTTTTAGGGGGTTTGTCCCCCCATTTTATTTCCATCCACGGTGCTTCGTGGCATGGGCTGGAGGTGACCCCCCCACCCCCCTATGATTTCTTCCTGCCCCACCGAGTGCTAAAGGCTAGATCCGGCCCTGACCTGCGGGCTGCATTAAGTGAAGGTGGGGGCCGCATGTGGCCCCCGGGCTGCCAGTTGCCCATGTGTGCCCTGGATGAAGCTTTCATGCCACGGTCATTAAATAGCATCAGAGCTGGGCTAACTGGTGCAGACTGCTTGGCAGCATAAAGACATTTGTTCTCAATCTTTTTTGAATGCGGTTCCCCCTTACACTGATTTCCGAAGCCAAGTGCCCCCTTCCCTTGACTACAGAAACATTTACATCAAAAGTCTGGTTCCAAATGTTAAAAATCAAACAGCATGTCAAATAAACATTGCTTTCTATTCAATAACAGTTACTAACAGTCACGTTATTGATGTAATTTGGTTTAGAAATGTACAGATGAGCACATTATTCACACAAACTCTGTCATTGTTTTATCAGTCACAGCCATTTACAATATGCTTGTGCGCCTATACTGCCAGGAATATTATTAATGTAGTGTATTATTTTAACATCTTGCACACACCTACACACACCTGTATACATGTGTACAAAAATCCCTGTACCTCATGGATTGAAGGCTTTCCAGTACACGTGTCTCCAACAAACGTGACATAAGTAATGACTTATCTCCTACTTATTTGACCATAGATGTAACCATGACTGTCCACTCTAGACACTTGGTCAACTTTCACACATAGAGATACTAAGGACACCTGAGCAATTAATGGTCATTGTATAATGATAACCAGACATCAGCACATGTATGTTGCACAAGGGTCAGGCAAAGAAATCAGGACATGCATGTTATATCAACTGTACACTGACCATTGGTCTCATGCACTCTCATGCACAGCCACTGAAGCCATACACATAGGATAAGATGTGCACACGCCTTGACCACTTATCTCTGATATGTGCATGTGAACACACACTGTTGTAGAATATGGTATAAAAGCAAGACCTGAGGATGAGCACTTTGCGCTTGCAGCCAGAGGCTTATCCACACAAAAGCAAGTTAGCCGGTTGACTGTATTACCACACTCTGTGTAATAAAACTATCTTGATTATTGTGTGAAAATGGAGATCCAGGAGGAGTATTTTTACTCGAGTAGCTCAGAGACCATTGCACATTTTTGCAATCAATCACAGAGTCCCCTTTCCTCTGAGCAGGGGGAACGCAAAACTAGTTTAGCCTAGGCCATGGACCCTTAGTCGACAACGGCCCACACTTTTCTGCACCACAGGTGTGTCTATTGCTCTCTTCTCTGTGTGGTTTGAGTGAATGAGAGAAAGTTATGTGTGTGCATTGTGAGCCTTCACTTCCATTCTAGACCCAGGAAGCAGAGTCGAAGGGAACATTTACCATGTCGGCAGTGGACACTGCTGAACCTTTGCACTGGGTTTGGCCGATTCAAAACATCTATGAAGCAATGGGGCCTGGCAGACGAGTGTGGAGAGCCTGAGCTGACCACATTCTCACCACCTATCCTCTGAACAGACCATCTTCAGAGGCTGGCCTCTTTCAAGTGGGACCAGAGTCAAGTGGCGTGGTTTTCCGAAAATTAGCTGAACATACCGGTATGATGAAGATACACCAAAAAAAAATGCACGTGGGCCATGGGAGCTACCAGTGAGGATGTCAACTCCCTGGAGATAAGAGTCCAACGTGTGTCCGAGGTCATCCCCAGATGTACAGACTAAAGGTCCAAGACACCGAGGCCTTCATCTGGGTGGACAGAAAACAGACCAGGACCTGTGAGATCAACCGTAACTTGGACTACTCCTTATATCACACAAGATCAGTATGGCCCAAAACCATTTGAAGCTTAATAGACCATCAGTAGTATTTTGCAATCCATTTTTAGTGTGTGCTTGAGTGGCATGTAAATCAACTCATTGAATTAGGCAAAGCGGTTGGACTTATGTCCACCGAACCTTTTTTATTTTTGTGGTGGAAATGGGAAGGTGCACCCGGCATTCTGGGTGCCAGGAGGAACCATTGTTCAAAAGTTCGCCTGGCCATCTAAGCCTGAAGACTAGGGTTGAGTTTAGTGATAGCAAGTTTTCAGATGGCAGAAAGATAGGGTTCAATGAGAAGATTACATGCCTGAGTGAAAGAAATGACTGAATGTGTACTGCATGTGGATGCATGGGTGAGTGAAAGTGAATGGCTGTTGAATGAATGAGTATACAATATGCATATTTGAGTGAAAACAGATGCCGGATGAATGTTCAGTGCATGGTGGATGAATGAGTGAATGTGTATACTATACAGGGAAAACCCTACCTTTGAACATTACTATACAGTAGTGAACATAGAGACAATTTTTGGGAGATTATTAACATTAATTACTACAGCTAGTAAAGATCGCATGTTAAAGTATATTAAATAGCGGTGTAACAATACATTTAATACCGATGATATGCAGCACAATACATAGTTGACGATATGATAGACATATTACACACATTCATCGATAGAGAGTAGCTATTGGAAAAGCAAAAGTAATTTGGCGTTTTTCATTTTCTTAGCTCTTAAAAATTGCTAAAATACAAGGCACAAATATTTAGTTTCCATACATTTGATTAGTTGCATGATAAAAACGATTTGATTCTGATTTTCTGCATTGTTAAATGATATGATACGAGGGAAAGCCATACTGTACAATATTTTGCGGTTGCGTATGAATATGGTAATTCATGGCACATTAAAATTTGTTTTTATTCAGTTATTTACTAATAATGGATAAAAGATCATTTAGAAACAAACATGGACACCGCTTGAATTCCACTGAGTTATAATGATACACAATATTCTTTTTGATATTTTAAGAGAGTGCCTACTACACATATTTTACGTCTATGTAACATTTATGATATTTCTGATACATCTTAAAACTGTATATATGAGTATCAAGACAACACATTTACAGTTTCTTATAAGTAGAAGATATAGTGTGAGATCGCAAGCACTTAAAGGGTGTATAACTTGATTATATATAGGGCATATAAATATAAGATGAAACGCTCAACTAACAAGGGGGGCACAATTATGTTATCATTTTCCAGGCACATAAATGGCATGAACAAATAGTGAATGGAACACAGTAGTTGTATTTTGAGTCTGATGTCATAGGAAGCAGCTTGGTGGAGGAGCTCTGGTGGGGACTGAAATTAATCTCCTGCCTCAGTAAGTGCAGCGACCGTGGGGAGGGAGGGGACGCTCTCACTCTCACATGGCCTGAGCACAGACCTGTTGGTAGCTAATTCATGTTGAGGGGGACTCACTGAGTCTAAGATGGCCCAGAAGTGGAACTTCAACCAAGGTATCCAGAACCGAGGTTAAACGTGTTTGAATTGACAGATCTGCACTGCAGATCTGCCCCTCAGCCAAAAACCACCACACCAGCCCTTATTATCAATGGGTTGTTGATTTTGACATCAGTGTACTTGTAGTTTCAGCACTACCTTCTACCATAATCGTAGTTTGTATAAGCATTTCATGAGTGAGTGACGAATGTAGTGTAGATTGCCAACCAAGACGCAACCAGCCCACAAAGAACACAACAACAAAGCGATGAAACCAGGCGAGCACACAGAGGACTAGTGTGTCAGGGGACCAATGCATGGGTCCGCCACTGTGGACAATCACCTTCTGGTGGACCGGGGCTGTCGGGATAAGGATTTCTGCGAGAGGATATGGAGCGTTTCCATTGGCCAAGAGGATGAAGACTGTCTACCTGTTCAGCATCGGCTGGGCAAAAGCATGTTGGATCAAACTGCCTAGGGGGGTGGAACTCTATTAGGAAGTGTCTTTATTGCATGATCCATTAGCAACTGTATTAGGTCTTATGTGTCTCATTTATTCTGTGCTTTTATGCTTAAGGTGTGTTCTGTTCTTCTACTCAACTGGTCTTAGTGTGTGCATTCTCCTGACAAAGGCTGAGAATATGTAGTGTATTATTTTAACATCTTGCACACACCTACACACACCTGTATACATGTGTACAAAAATCCCTGTACCTCATGGATTGAAGGCTTTCCAGTACACGTGTCTCCAACAAACGTGACATAAGTAATGACTTATCTCCTACTTATTTGACCATAGATGTAACCATGACTGTCCACTCTAGACACTTGGTCAACTTTCACACATAGAGGAGTTCCGACAAGATGGCGACCGAGTAGGACGCGTTTGTTGAGCTCTGTGGAGGTGCATAGTTTTCACATTTTTTAAGCCCATTTTTTACTGCCTTTATAGTTCTTTTGAGACTTTAAACGCCCAAAACACTGGTGAGCGTCTGTTTTTGCAGTTGTTTCGTGTTTCATGCCGAATACGATTAACACGAGGTCGAGGAGTACCAGGTCTCCGACCGCAAACGCCGACAACATGGCCGGCGCAATGCAGGGCGACGCTGACGCTCCGGTTACAAAGAGCATGCTGCGCGAGGTCCTCAAGGAATCACTGAAAGAGTTTATGGATGGTTTTATTCAACCCATGATGCTTGGCTTGGAGAAGAAATTACTGAAGAAGATTGATGACTTCGGAAAGGAGCTGCGTCCTGCAGTCGCCACGCTGAACACGACCGTGGCTGAACATGGGGAGGCCATTGAGAACTTTGGTTCCTCCATGGACAGTTTGCAGATGTGTATCACTGAATTGGAGAGAAGATGTGCTAATCTGGAGGAGAAGCTCGTCATAGCAGAAGACCGGAGTCGTAGGAACAACATAAGAGTGATTGGGATCTCTCCTGGGCTAGAAAAGGCTGACCCAGTGGCCTTTATCCAGTCTTTTTTGCAGAAAACATTCCCCGACGAGTTTCCCGACTCCCCCCCGGAGGTGGATCGTGCTCATCGGACCGGCAATCCACGTTCTGATAAGCCAAGGGCTTTCCTGGCAAGGATCCATTTTTTCCGGGTAAAGGAACGCATACTCCAGCTCTCCAGGAAAGCAGGCCAACTGACATACAATGGCAAAAAGGTGTATATTTTCCCCGACTGGTCTGCTGAAACATCAAAGAGAAGGGCAGCTTTCGGGCCAGTAAAGGAATTCCTACGTTCCATCACCGCGGAAGGAGTTAAATACGGAATAAGGCACCCGAGCAAATTCTGGATAACCGTGGATGAGGCGACTTCTACTTTCAACTCACCCAAGGAAGCTCTGGCCTTTTGCAAGGATAAGTTCAAGACTCCAGGTGCTGCGGACGAGACTCTAGCTACGCAGGATGATGAGACGACAGTTACAGAGAACTAACTTTTACCAGGGACACTTTTGCTTTCGTGATCGCGTGCTTTCAAACACATTCTGCCGATGTGATATCCTTTTGCCTTTAATGGACTGTTGGTAAGCTGGCTGGGACTTTGGAGATGACTTTTACGCAGCGTCTTTCTTTCCTCACTCTCTCCTCCTCCTCCTCCCCAAAGGGTGAGTTGTTAATGTAAGCCTACTTATTGTTTTGGACTCATCATCTGACTTGACGTTGTGTTTTCAAGTGTTTCGTTTCATAATACCTATTTTATTTGTTTTATTTTTAACAAGATCTGTAAGCAGATGGGTGTTACTCGTTTTAATTTAGGTTACCGCAAGGAGAGAGGATTTAGGGCTGCTAAAGCTATAAGCATAATTCACTGTCTTTTTTGTTTGAATATAATGGACATTGTTCTTGTTATTATTGTATTCCTTTTCTTTGCTCTTATTGAGCGTTGTGCTGCTTACTATATAGGTCTAGAGGGTTTTATCTCTCTCTGTTAAGCTTTGTCTAACGTGTTCCGTGTCGCGGTTCGGATGGAGCCTGCTCTCTCTCTCGTCTTCCCTCTATGTCTCTCTATCTATCTCGGCTTTCCCTCTCTCTCTCTCTCTCTCTCTCTCTCTCTCTCTCTCTCTCTCTCTGGCTCTCTCTCTCGCTGTGTGTGTGTGTGTGTGTGTGTGTGTCTTTCTCTCTCTCTCTCTCTCTCTCTCTCTCTCTCTCTCTCTCTCTCTTTCTGTTAGGTAATGGCGGCTATGTTGGTTGTTAGTTTATGGTTCGTTTATGCCGCCTAAAACGCTACTTTTTCGGGTAGGAGGGCGAGACTGGGCTTTGGCCTTTGTATTGAGTAATGTAGCCTACTGTTTAAGGTGAAACAGATATAAATAATATGGTCTAAATTGTGAAGGCTCCGCGGTTCCAGAGACCACTCGCTCTCCCGCCCTTTCTCTATGTCTCTCTACCTATCTCTGCTTCTCCTCTCTCTCTCTCTCTCTCTCTCTCTCTCCCTGGCTCATTGACTCGTTCTTTTTTTTCCTTTTTTTTCTAATCTCAATAGCTGGCGGATGTACGATCTCGTGGCGCGTTGGCTCTACGTGCTTGTGGATCCGCTGTCTGGGGGGGGGGGGGGGGGGGTAGTTATTTACCTACTTTACTTGTTGTCTTCTAAAATGTTAATTTCTTGATGGGGGGAGAGGGGAGCTCTGTATTGGGATATTTATTTTGTAGTCGTGATTGGGTAGGTTCACTGTTTGAAGTATGGTAGTTTACTGTTTAAGACGGAAACAGACTTAACTAATATGATTGACATTTATCTAAGTTTGCACTGGCCTTTTGGGCATGTACAGGGAGCTGTATATGGCGCAGTATGCATTATGTGTGCTGTGTTGTATATGGTTTCCTGATCATACATAACTGTGTTTTATGTAAATACTTATGTATACAGACTTTTCTTTTCTTTCCTTTTTTTCCCCCTTCTAATTAGTAATTGTGGTTTGTATGCATGGATGCATGGGGGGGCTGTATGTGGTGCAGTATGCATTAACACTGTGTGTGCTTTGCTGCATATGGCCCCCCGGATGTGCTTTTAATTTCTATTTCTAACTACATATGTAAGTGCATATATTTTTTATATCATATACACTGATTTCCTTTTTTATTTATTTTTATTATTAATATTATATTAGTGCCTTGTCGTGGTGACAGCCTTATTTCCACTTATCTGTCACAAGTGTTTGGTTATTTGCATTAACGTGGCTTATAGGGCTTTATCACATTCTAAGTGGGCCTAATGCTGGACTGATTATTATTATTACAGTTGTTATAGTCCCCTCAATTTTTTTTTCCCTTTATTCTTTTCTTTTTTCTCTCCCCCTTCTTTACTAGAAATGTTAACATACCATTCTCATTTATTTAAGTGATATGAAGTGGGGAGATTGATCATAATTTGAGCTGATGGAATGTTTGAGAGCTATTCAGCCACAAGAAGGCACTTTTTTGTTGTTGTTGTTTTTACTTTGGTGATCTGTTATATATTTACATAACCACCAGAGGGCAATGTATGGTTACTTTTGGGCAGTTACTTGTTTGCACTCTCTGACAGAGTGAAATGAAGGTTGACTAATAGGTTGATGGGGTGGGGAACTGTTTTTGTGCACTCTGATGCTAATGGGGTTTTCCCCCTCAAGCTTCAATGTTATGTGTTTTTTTATGTTCGTTTGATGTTGCTTTTTCCTTTCTGTTCCTTTTGGGGTTGTTTTGTTTTTCTGTTGGGAAGGTTTGTTGTGAGGGACCAACTAGGAAATTCTAAAATGTTCTACTGTGCTTGCTGTGCGTATGGTTTGAACCACAATTATGACAGAATATAAATTTCTAAGTTTCAATGTAAGGGGAGCGAATATACCGCATAAGCGAACCAGCATTTTGGGGGTTTTGCGATCTAAATCAATTGACTTTGCATTTATACAGGAGTCTCATCTTTTAAAAGAGCATTCCAACCGATTGGCTAATAAACATTATCGTGTTTTAGCCTTTTCAGCTGCTTCTTCCAAAACCAAGGGAGTAGCCATATTGGCTAGACGTAACCTTAGGTTGGATTTTTTGGGTGATTGGTCTGACAGTGACGGGAGGATAGCTGTTGCTAAAATCCGCTTGGAGGGTAAAATGCTAGCACTAGTCTCTGTGTATGCTCCAAATGTTTTAGACAAAGAGTTTTACAAATTACTAACTAAAACCTTATTGGAACTGACGGATTTCAAAATCATTGTTGGTGCTGACTTCAATGCAACATGGCAACATAACCTAGATAGATCCACTGGGGTAGAAAGCAGAGAACAAGCACTAGCGTCTGCAGAACTACGTGCTTGGGCAAACTCAACTGGCTTACTCGACATCTGGCGTTTAATGAACCCAACGGTTAGAGATTTTTCTTTTCTGTCGGGTAGGCATGCTTCATTCTCTAGGATCGATTACGTTTTTGCCCCTGTTAGCTTGTTTCATAAAATTGCCAAGGTAGAGTTGCTCCCAATGTCACTCTCGGATCACAAGGCGGTGCTGTGTGTTGCTTCACTGAAACAGGTTATAGATAGAGCTCCTAGATGGCGGTTTAACACCACACTGCTGCGCGATGCGGCATTTGTAGCTCAGTTTCAAACTGGTTTGCGTGAATTTATAAATATCAATACAGGCTCAGTTGAGGATCCCAGAATTCTTTGGGATGCAATTAAAGGCTTTATCAGGAGTAATACAACCCTCTATGCGTCCACTCAGAGAAAATTAAGGTCAGCCAAACTGGTGGAATTGGAATCTCGGTTTTCTACTTTGGATAATTCTCTCCAAAATAACTTTGATGTTAGTACAGCAACTCAGAGGGAGCTAGTTAAGAAAGAAATTAACTCCATTCTCAAGCGCCGCTCAGAATTTCAAATGAAACGCACAAGGCAAAACTACTATTTTAATAGTGCAAGACCCAGTCACTTACTGGCTTTACGTCTTAGATCCAATGAGCATTTTGCTGATATTGTTAGTGTCAAATCAACAACGGGAGCCATGGTTACAGAACCCAAAGAGGTCAATGCCACGTTTCGTGCTTTTTATGATGAGCTCTACACCTCCGAGGTCATTCACGATGATGCAGTATGCAATAATTTTTTATCCAACATACAGTTACCAACCCTTAGCGAGGCGGATGCGGAAGCCTTAGATAGACCGCTCCATCTGGCGGAATTACAGGAAGCTGTGCTCGCAATGCGTAGGGGCAAGTCGCCTGGTTTGGATGGGATACCCCCTGAACTTTATGCCATCTTTTGGGAAGATCTAGGTCAGCTGATGCTAGACATGTTTCGATATGCAATTGAAAGTGGCTCTTTCTCCAGGGATGTGAATGTAGCTATTATATCATTATTGTTGAAGAAGAACAAGGATCCCACAGATTGCGCAAGCTATAGACCGCTTTCACTTTTGAATTCTGATCTAAAAGTTTTTGCTAAGGTGCTTGCGCGTCGCTTGCAGGGTTTTATGACCACCTTAGTACACTGTGATCAGACAGGTTTCATAGGAACTAGACTAGCCTCTGATAATGCTAGACGACTATTGCATATCATCGATAGGGCTAAGGAGCTGAGGACCCCCGCCGCAGTGTTGTCGCTCGATGCGTTGAAGGCATTTGATCGTCTGGAATGGTCTTACCTGTGGGCTGTACTAGATAAAATGGGATTTGGTGCTTCATTCATACATTTTGTTAAAGTACTTTATTCTAATCCGTCAGCGATGGTCCTAACCGGTAAGATCTGTTCGCCGCTATTCACGATTGGCAGATCTTCGAGGCAGGGTTGTCCCCTTAGTCCTCTCCTTTTCGCACTTTCACTCGAACCCTTGGCTCAGACAGTGCGTCAGTCTGCAGATATTACTCCTGTTTCGATTAACAACACACAGCATCGCATTTCCCTATATGCTGACGATATTCTACTGTTCATTGAGAATGCACCACAGTCAATTACTCACGTCCTTCAAATCTTTGATCAGTTCAGTTCCATTTCCGGCTACAAAATTAATTGGACGAAGTCAGCCCTTCTACCTCTAAATGATCAGATGAGATCTGCTATCCTGCCGCCCATAATCCCAGTAGTAAGCCAATTCAAATATCTTGGCATAGATATTTTCCCCTCTCTTCAGGCTATTGTTAAGAACAACTATGGTGACACTCTAAATAAGATTTGTCTTGATTTAGATAGATGGTCATCTTTGCCCAACTCTCTCCAAGCTCGAGTTTCAATCATAAAGATGAATGTTCTTCCTAGGGTTAACTTTGTAAGCTCTATGCTCCCTTTGCCACCACCGCCGCAATACTGGAATAAGCTTCACTCTTCGATATCTAAGTTTGTGTGGAAAGGGAAACGCCCTCGTCTTAAACTTTCTCTATTACAACGTGCTAGAGATGATGGCGGCCTTTCATTGCCCAACTTTAAATTTTATTATTGGGCCTTCACGCTCCGCCCCCTTTTAAATTGGTTTAACCCAGCAAATAAGGTTTCTTGGAGAGAGCTTGAGGAGAGTTTAGTGCAGCCTGTTGAATTGAGAGATCTTATCTATTCAAACATAACTACACATCAATGCAAAGTTCGCTTTGGACCTATCATTTCTCATTTAGTGGCAGTATGGAGAGCAGCTGAAAAGATGTGTAAGATTGATTGTAAATGGAACTTATTTTCCCCAGTGTTCAATAATCAAAGACTTTTAATCGAGGATCGCCCCATTCGCTTTCCAAGGTGGAGGGCTAAGGGGATTCGTACATTAGGGGACTTATTTGATAGAAATGGTTTACGACCTTTTCGAGATTTGTGTGACATCTTCAATCTGCCTGGAAATACCCTTTTTTTCTACTTCCAACTGAGAACGTCCATGAGGACCTATGGGGTCCCATGGCAAGCTCCCCTTAGATTGCACCCCTTCCATGAGTTTATCTGTGATGGTAACAGAACAAGAGGTTTGGTTTCCACCCTCTATGGTTTTTTATTAGACTGTAGTTATGGGCCCCTATCTGTTGATACTGTTTGGAGGAATGATGTACCAAATTTGGACCCTGACTTTTGTTGGGACACAGTGTGGTCTAACATTAGGCTATCTTCTAGAAATCCAGACCATCAACAAATTCATTTAAATTTTGTTCATCGGACTTATTTAACTCCCCGCAGACTATGTGCTATGAGGATTTTGAATAATCCCAACTGCACTCTCTGCGCCTCAAATAGTATTGGTACCTTCCTTCACATGGTTTGGGAATGCCCAAATGTGTCGTCATTCTGGAATATGGTTGCCTCAAAACTTTCAACTATTTTTAGTATTAATATCATATCTTCTCCTTCTTTATTTTTATTAAATGACGTCTCACAGTTGCAACTAAACAATATACGCAAGCGCATCTTCTTTGCTGGATTAACGGCGGCGAAGAAGATGGTAGCTACGCGGTGGAAACCTCCTCATACGTTAACGTTTTGCCAGTGGGCCTTAACCTTTCTAGATATAGTATATTTAGAGCAGTCGATAGCAAGGTTACACGGAGCAAAAGAAGAAAACATTAATATGTGGTCGGACATTGCAGATAAGCTTAAGGCTATGATTCAAGAAATCACTATATAGTGGTAACAGCCTAGCACAGGCATGCACTATTGTACATTCCGTGTTGGTCCGGGGAAAGGGGGTGGGTGGGTTTTCTTTTCCTTTTCTTGTTTTGCTATTGTTTGTGTTTGTCTGTTAATTGCATTTTTCTTTTGATTAATGTTTTACTTTTCTTGTTCTATTCATATGTATGTCTCTAATTTCATGTTATGGAAAATAAAAATAATTGATAACAAAAAAAAAAAAAACTTTCACACATAGAGATACTAAGGACACCTGAGCAATTAATGGTCATTGTATAATGATAACCAGACATCAGCACATGTATGTTGCACAAGGGTCAGGCAAAGAAATCAGGACACGCATGTTATATCAACTGTACACTGACCATTGGTCTCATGCACTCTCATGCACAGCCACTGAAGCCATACACATAGGATAAGATGTGCACACGCCTTGACCACTTATCTCTGATATGTGCATGTGAACACACACTGTTGTAGAATATGGTATAAAAGCAAGACCTGAGGATGAGCACTTTGCGCTTGCAGCCAGAGGCTTATCCACACAAAAGCAAGTTAGCCGGTTGACTGTATTACCACACTCTGTGTAATAAAACTATCTTGATTATTGTACAGGGTCTGGTCCTTGTTATTGTCTCATCTATTCAATTATATTTGTGCCAAACCTCCAGACTATTTACTTCATTAATTTTTCAGAGTCACAGTAGAGCTCCCTCATAATGCATCACATATTAGTAGGCTGTAGTCTATATAGTGTACACTAGATGTCGCCAACGATTAAGGTCTCTGGCGATTGCTAGAAGGCCTCAATTTAGCAGCCTATGCATCCACTTAGCATTAGCGTTAGCATGGTACGGCGCGGGACCCGTGCACGGCTGCACGCCATACGCGCGCCTGATTGTCTAAAAAATGTATCGACTATGTGCCATAGATGCCCAATAGACGCACAGACACTTCAAACCGGATCAAAATCCGACGTTTTGATCGTGAGATAGAGCGGAGTTGCTGTAATGGCTTCCAATGTAAAAAAACATGTTTGTGTACATGGGAGACACGCTCGATTTCCGGGTTCCGGCGATGACGTCATTTCCATCGCAATATCATTGCTGAAGCCTAAATGAAGCTAGAATGGTCATTTATAGCTCTAAAAATGTCAAAAAAATACCAAAAAAATCAGAAAATCATCAGGCAGGCGACGTTTGTCGATTTGGCTGCCTGAGCCCTCCCCAAAATGGCGATTTTTGGCGATTTGGCTGTGAATCAGTTTTAACCATAACAGTACAATACATATTCTCATGTAAGTTTTTCCTCACGTACCCCCTGCATAACACCCCTATAGGGGTACACATACACCCATTTGATAAACACTGGCCTAGGCCTAAACTGGCCTAAAATATTCTTGTTTGACCGTGCTGGTGGGCCGTTTATAGTACAATTTAGGAATAAAGCTGCGGGCCGTATAAAAGGTGTCCTCGGGCCGCATTTGGCCCCCAGGCCACACTTTGGAGAGCCGACGGGGCCCGTAATTGGTCAAATATATGTCAGGCTTTTAAAATAAAAATCTGGTAGGCAAGCGCAGCGCAGTATTGACCGTATTCACCTGACGGCCATGTTTGAAATTTGCATTGAAACTGGGTGGCAACTGGGGTGGCATTTCATAAACTTAATGGCAAGATGGCCACCGTGTGAATATGGTCAATTATGATGTCTGTGTGACTGTGTAAGCTGCGCACTCATAACTCCATGGCTGCGCCACTGCTGTGCAACATGACACAGTTGAGCGTGTGTGACTGTGTGTGCGCTGCTGTGCAGCTTTTATAGACAGTTGAACTTGAGCGTGTGTGTGCCTGTGTGTGTGCCTGCTGTGGCATGTGCATGCATACACTGCCTACATTGTTGAAACCGTCCTTAGATATCTAATAATATTATAGACGTAGTGTGAACGTTGTAGCTATAATAGCCTGTACGCCTGCTGCCTGTTCTCCAGCGAGGCTCCGCTGTTTATTTGTTCTATAGTTAGGACGGTGCTTGCTACAATGTCTTTTTGAGAAGCAATTTTATTTGAATTAAAACACATTTTGGTTTACGTCAGTAAGACACTTGGGCCCACAATTCATATCATAGGATCCATTTCAATCTAAATGTGTCTTACTCCTGAACAATGCCAAAATACTTTTCTTTTCCAGAGCACTGTCGTGTAGCCAGGGCTGTTTTTCAGCACAGGCACACTAGGCACTGTGTCATGGGGGGAGCAAAATGTACCCATGCAAATAATAAAAAATAAAACTGAAAAACACACTACCTAAGCGTCACATCGAGATGCATTGTGAGCTTGTAGATCGGCTGTTTTCAAATAGACCTATTGTGCTTTTCCTGTCTTTCTGATATACTATTACTAGACAGATAATGTTCAATTACTTAACTGCTTTAGTCAGTACAGTGTCTTCACTCAGTAGAGTGCATACCTACAGTATGCCAGTGCCATAAGGGCCATTTCAGCGCATGTCCAATTGTCCTGAAAATTGGCCCATGCCTAGGGCCCAGTTTGACATTATAGAGAGAGAATTTTAACACAACAAATGGAACGATCGGAATGTTTTCCACCAGGAATGTTCAAACGCCAGCTGTCTGGTTCCAGGGAGCTCTGCAGAATGCTGTCTGACTGCATGCTGTTGCTGACTTGCTCCAGGCAAGCTGTCACATCATCCTCTGTACCGTACCGGTGTGGTCACCATCACAGAATACTGTGACATCTGTGAGAATGCATTGTTTTGGAGGGAGCGTGTCCATATTGTGACTTGGCATCTGTTCGACGGTCCATTCTTTCGACACGGGTGAATGTTAAGCTGGTGAAAAGCTAACCTGCCAACGTGGGTGAATGTTAACCTCTATGCCTAAACCTAACCCAAACCCT
Source organism: Nannobrachium achirus (assembly GCF_963921795.1). Lineage (NCBI taxonomy): Eukaryota > Metazoa > Chordata > Actinopteri > Myctophiformes > Myctophidae > Nannobrachium > Nannobrachium achirus. The sequence continues at coordinate 10,939 of NW_027665153.1, read as the reverse complement.
GATCCTAACCTCAGTAACCGTGACGCGGGTGAGTAGCTAACCTGCTGATGCTCATAGTCGAAAGAATGACTCGTCGAAAGAGCGAGATTTCCCCGTTTTGGAAACTGAAATCCTTGAGATTTTGTCCTCAATTATTAGTTTTTAGTAATAGTTTTCCCCCTCAAGTTTAGTTAAATCATACAATCACATTTAGACAACAGATGCAGCATGGTCAGAGAGAGATGAGAGAGAGAGAGAGAGAGAGAGAGAGAGCCTGATGGTCTTTTATTATTATTATTACTAGAGATTGGCGCCCGCTTCGGCCGTTTTGTCGTCATCTGTGGTGTCGTCATCACACAGTTGATGACGTCACTCTGTGTTATTTCAGGGGTTTTCCCATTGGATGACCTTAGCGCAGACTTCAGGTTCAGGTTCGGTTTATTAGTCAAATGCGTATCCATACAAGTACAGACAAACAATGAAATGCTTGTGCCAAGAGCACTCTCAGCCTTATTGCACACAAAACAATACGACAACAACAGGTCACCCAGGACAACCCAAAAAACAACAAAACAACCATACAGTGTGACAGTGTACAGTTTAAAAACTGCGTATATTGCACATGACTACCTACGTCTCGCTTCCATCTCTTCGTTAAGCAACCTGATTGCTTGAGCATAAAAACTATTACTGAAACGGGTGGTGTGAGATTTGATGCTCTGGTAACGTTTTTTTGATGGGAGGAGATAGAACAGGGAATGGGCGGGATGACAGCTGTCCTTTAAGATGTTCTCTGTCTTTTTCTTACAGCGTGTGTTATAGATTGTGTGTAGCTGTGGTAATTCTGTGCCAATGATTTTGGCAGCTCTCTTCACAATTCTCTGTAACTGTTTACTGTCTTGAGCAGTCACGTTACCAAACCACACTGTTATGCATCCTGTCAATACACTTTCTATGGTACAGCGATAGAAATTAACAAGAGCCTTGGTGCTTAGGCCAAATCTCCTGAGGCGCCGCAGAAAGTACAATCGCTGCTGCGCTTTCTTAAGGATACCTTCGCTGTTTTGAGACCATGTGAGTGAGTTTGTTATGTGAACACCCAGGAATTTGAAACTGTCCACTATGTCTACAGGTGAACCATTTATGGTTACGGGACTGTGATTGACTTCAGATTTCCTAAAGTCAACGATGATCTCTTTTGTTTTACTAACATTTAGAGAGAGATTGTTATTCTGGCACCATAGGGTTAGCTCTTCAATTTCCCTCCTATAGGCCCTCTCATCATCGTTGGATATTAGTCCTATATATATATATATAGACTTGCAGACGGACATGGGTTTCCCTAATTTATAGTTAGATGTATTACTAGTAAGACGCCTCAAGGCGACAAGCGACCTCTGCCCGGACCAGTTACCCATATATGGAGACCCTTGGTACCCATATATGGAGATCCATGTACTGTATATCGAGATATGCTGTGAGAGCCCAAACATGCTTACTCAGTTATTCGTTATGTGAAAGTCCTATGATGTCTATGACATCTGACATCATACCCTTTTATGCCCATATATGGAGATCCCTGTCTGTTGTACCAGCCACACAGATATGGGCTGTCTTGGCCATCTGTCTTGGCCATATATGGATTCTGTTAGTGTGTTATGTGGCCGATATGGCCTCCATATATGGGCATTCCCATATGAAGTCCTGTTAGATATGGGCTTAATATTGATGACATAAGGGAACTCCATATATAGGCATAAAAGTGATTCTGTTATTGTGACATCACATTGAAGCCAGAGTGTGATGTCAGAGCGGCAAACCCATTCTGTTAGAGTGGTTCCCCTGACATCACAGTGATGTCAGAGTGGCAAACCCGTGAAAAAGGTGTACACGTCCAGATATCCAGACGGAGTCAGCATGTGGTGTTTCACATACTAAACTGCGACCTTCAATAGACCATATTCACACCGCGGCCGTCTTGGATCACATGACTTCCTGGAGTAGCAGCCTGCATTACAAACCATTGTGAACAATGGAGCGATGGTCCCAGAGTTCTATTCAACCAATTTATTTTTACCAACATCCCCAAAAGGATTAAATAGAAGGTTATATTCACAATATTCATGGTAGTTAGGTTGCAGTGTTACTCTGTACAAATACTTGCTACAGTATGCTGACTAGTGCTTGTTCTGCCATCATATAGTTAATAATACTGTATCGTGATTTTTGCATATTAATCAGAAACAATCTAACAACAAATATGATAGTGGAGCAAGCACTGCACAGATACCAAGTCTTTGTACACAGTAAGGTTGTAACCTAACTACCATGAATATTGTGGATGTACCCTTCTATTTAATCCTTTTGGGGATGTTGATGTTGTCATCTGCCCATTTGTCAATTTGGTCAAAAGAAATTGGTTGAATAGAACTCATATTTTGGGACCATCGCTCCATTGTTCACAATGGTTTGTAATGCAGGCTGCTACTCCAGGAAGTCATGTGATCCAAGATGGCCGCGGTGTGAATATGGTCTATTGGTCACAATTACCGGTAAGACGCCATGAGGGCGAAAGGCGAGGTTGTGCAGGATTGAATTCGCACAGGACGGAATTCATTAAAGGACAACTTTAGTTTTTTACAACAAGGGTTCATATTTTAGATTGTAATTAAAGAATATAAAAGATGAGTGTTAAAATGATTTAATTTACTTCTTTATATTGTTTTAGAGATTCTTATTTCAGTGGTTGGGGGCATGCGTACAAGTGGCTAAATATGTCATTTTACACAGAATAAGGCCATTCCCAAGATACAACGCAACCTTTCATGGTTGGATGTGACTTATGGGGGCTAGAAGTGTTACTGTAAATAGCAATAAAGAAACTGCTGGCTAATTGTGTCTAAAAAGACATATTTAGCCACTTGTACGCATGCCCCCATGCGTACACATGCCCCACATTTTAGCACGGTAAACGCGATAAAACAATAGAACGAAGCAAATTAAAACATTTTAACACTCACTTTCTCTTTTCTCTAATTACAATCTAAAATATGAACCCTTGTTGTAAAAAAACAAAGTTGTCCTTTAAGTGTGACCCGTGTCAGGGCAGCCACACTGGTTAGACTGACTGATCTATAGGCATTCCTAGATATGGGCTTTATGTTGATGACATCAGGGATCTCCATATATGGGCATGAAAGGGATTCTGCTAGTGTGGTTCCCCTAACTAAGCCCCCAGAACGGCTTGTAAACATTGAAGCGGCCGCCCTACTGGCCAAAGCTCGAGTACGAGTATAAGATCACGCCGCTGTGGTCTACAATAGGGTTCAATGGACGTCGACGTTGCATGCTTCAAAATGCCACTGAGCACTTGCATTGAGGTGAATGGCTGGGGGGGGGGGCTGTCCGTCCTCTATTCTTACTAGAAGCTGGGCTGCCCTTCGGGCGGCCCAGCGTCTAGTCGGCGACCTGGCCAACTCGGAACAATGTAAATAGGGAATGAATGCCCCGCCCTTTAATTCAAACCCCATTATACCTGTTTTCATAGGACCCGTTTTGACCATCTGTCTGCCTGTGTCCATTTATGCCCATATATGGAGATATCTGTATCTGTCTGTCTGTCTGTCGGCGTCCATTTTATGTCCATATATGGAGATCACTGCAGTTATAGTTCTGGGTCCATTTTATGCCCATATATGGAGATATCTGTCTATCTGCGTCCATTTTATGCCCATATATGGAGTATCTGTCTGTGCCTCCAACTGTGTTGCAGACACAGTGCCGGTTCCCCCTTTAATGCAAACCTCATTATACCTGTTGTCATAGGACCCGTTTTGAACATCTGTTTGCCTGTGTCCATTTATGCCCATATATTGAGATATCTGTATCTGTCTGTCTGTTGTCATAGGACCCGTTTTGAACATCTGTTTGCCTGTGTCCATTTATGCCCATATATGGAGATATCTGTATCTGTCTGTCTGCGTCCATTTTATGCCCATATATGGAGATCTTTGACCATCTGTTTGCCTCTGTCCATTTATGTCCATATATGGAGATATCTGTATCTGTCTGTCTGCAATCCATTTTATGCCCATATATGGGGGCATTCATTTTATGCCCATATATGGAGAACGCGCGTGCCCGTGGGACGAACGGTTCTCGAGATACGCGGATTACATACATACATACACACTCACAGAGATTTTTTGTTGACTCATGTGGCGTACGTGATGTCAGAGCCTTTTATGAAGTGATGTCACAATGAGTCAGAGCTTTCGCCGATTTCCTCCGGAACAGCCTGATGTCAACAATCAACCCCGCATAAGGAGATTCCGAACGTTTCGCGCCGGTTCGGGAAAACCGCGCGTCGGGTCGGGTCGAGACCCGGCACTGCACACCGTGCCGCGGCGGGGAACGCGTGTGCCGAATCTGAAGCCGGTGGGACGAACGGTTCTCGAGATACGCGGATTACAGACACACAGACAGACAGACAGACACGCAGAGACTTCTCGCATTTATAGACAGATAACTCTATGCCCCTAACAGGGCATCATCTGGGAGCGACCAAATATGGGCATTGCCAAATATGGGTCAACAATGTGGTCAGAACAATGTGATGTCATGTGATGTCTCAATGAAGACATTGAGGCGTTACTGACTCACCCACCCACCCTCCCTCTGACGGACAAGATGTGCCGGTTTTCATAGTTAACTGCAACCTATGGTCACAATTATTTTGGGCTTGCTGAAAGGCGAGAGCATGCTCTCGCCTTTCAGCAAGCCCAAAGTACGCTGCTCCTCATTGGCTGCCTTAACATACTGCAGTATGTTAAGGCAGCCAATGAGGAGCAGCGTACTTGGTGACCACCACTTCTTCTTCTTCTTCTTTTGTGTATCATCATCCTTGATGATTGGTTGACAACATTGTTTCACAAGATTTCTTGTTACTTAGAGGAGGCCATGGGGCACCAACAAGTTATATAAATTTAACAAGACGTGGGCTCGAGACCAGTATTTTATATCAGTATGTTATACTATACTTTATAGACCAGTATGTTATATCAGTATGTTATACTATACTTTATAGACCAGTATGTTATATCAGTATGCTATACTATACTTTATAGACCAGTATGTTATATCAGTATGTTATACTATACTTTATAGACCAGTATGTTATATCAGTATGTTATACAGACCAGTATGTTATATCAGTATGTTATACTATACTTTATAGACCAGTATGTTATATCAGTATGTTTAACACTTTATAGACCAAGGTTATTCTCCTAAATTAAATGACCAACAGTACAAAGGCAGTGCCCCTAGCCAATGAGGAGCAGCCAAGGGTAGATCTTTGTGCATAGTATTTATTGCTACTTTAAAGGGATCCTTGGCTAATATGACAAATATGCCTTAATATACATTATACTTGTCCTCTATAACTGCAATGTAAAATTAAAAACACCTTAAATATTCTATTTCTCCTAGAAATAGCTAATCTTTCACTCAATAGGGGAAATGCCTGTTGCAAGTTGATGATGTCATAAAACCATGTGTGTGTGGTCTATCCATATGGAATTCATGTCATGCATGTGAAAATAAAAGCAAATGTAATACTTCCTATGAGCATCAGATCGATATTTCAAATGTGTGTGTTTTTATTTTTGCACATGCATGCCATAAATTCCATAGGGATCACACATGATTTTATGACATCATCATTTTGCGACATGCATTTCCCCTATTGAGTGAAAGATTAGCTATTTCTAGGAGAAATAAAATATTTAAGGTGTTTTTAATTTTACATTGCAGTTATAGAGGACAATTATAACGTATTAAGGCATATTTGTCGTATTAGCCAGGGATCCTTTCAACAGAAGTGATAATAACCTGAGTTCTTACAGTTGCCTACTCTGTGTGTGCGTGTGTGTGTGTGTGTGTGTGTGTGTGTGTGTGTGTGTGTGTGTGTGTGTGTGTGTGCGTGTGTGTGCGCGCGTGCGTGCGTGCGTGCGTGCGTGCGTACGTGTGTGCGTGCATGCGTGTGTGTGTGTGACTGTGTGTGTGTGTGTGTGTGTGTGTGTGTGCGTGCGTGCGTGTGTTGTTTAATGTGTGTGATGGGATCACTCCTGAATCTTGGTGACCCCATCTCCTGTGGTGCTCCTGAATAGTCATTTCTCCTCTATTTGGTATCAAACTCCCAAAATTCACCAGAACACAGGAAATTACATCTACTATGTTCAGAATGGTCTGGGCAAGGACCCGGGACCCCAGTCCCCACGCTTAAGGGGTCTGGCGGCAATGCATACAGAGATGTTCACTAAAGTAGAATATCAAAACCTCCACCGGCTGTCAGTCAGTCAGTCAGTCTGTCAGTCTGTCAGTCAGTCACACGTCACACTTTTGCTCTTCTCATATCTCCGCCACCGTTGCCCCTATCCATGCCAAACTTTGCACACACACTCCTTGGCTGACAAACCACTACTTCCACCCCTCATTTCTCACATGGCCCTCTTCTAGCGCCACCATGAGGCCGATTCTTGCAAAACACATTTTTGGACACTGCTCCTACAAATTTTGCCTACTTTTTGCGTTTTATTGGCTGAAATTGTACCCATCGTTTTCCAATGCGAGAAAAAGCAAGCCTGATAAAATGATCAAAATCGCAAAATTCACCAGTAAATACAGGAAAATACATAATTATACTCTGTTAAAAGGTTTCGGAGGGAGGACCTCCAGACCCCTGCTTGGGGAGTTCCACGCCCCAGCATCAACTCGTCTTCACAGCACCCAGGACTTGACATGTGACCTCTACATGCAAGGAAACACATTCTCAGTTAAGAATGCTATAATCATAGAGTCTGACAACATGAGTGGCCGCAGGCTCAAGCACCCAGTTATAATGACCAGCACTCTCACACAGTCTCACTCGACCAGATCTTCACTTTACCATTACAGTAGCTCTCCCATTCAGGGGCGTCAATTGGGTATGGCAGGGGTATGCAGCTGCCATACCCTATCTGGGTCTAGGGGGGGAAATAAAAGTTACCTTTAAATATAAATCCATGAATGTCTCTTTGTCTATCTGTATTATGTTGTTAAATTACAGTAAAATAACTACAAAATTTAACAAAATGGTCACTTTAACAAGGTATTGTGGCTCGTTTACTAACATGCCAAAACTGTATTGTAAAATATGGAGTAATTCTGTAAAAAGACTTTGGTTGGTCGTAGGGTAATTTGTTTCCCCCCAAGTTTCAATGGTAAGGCATTGGTTGTTGTCAACCTGTGGGTCGAGACCCCCAGAGAGGTCCCGAAATGATTTAGCCAAATTGTTTTGAAAATAGCCGATCTACAAGCTCACAACACTCAAAAACATTTTAAGGGAACCCATAAAACATTTCTGGGACCCATATGAATGACCTGAACCATCATCACACCAACTAGTAAATATTTTGAGGTAAAAAATGTTAATTGTTTAACCAAAAATCAAAATATGTTATCATTAAAAAAAAATCATAGATTAGGCAATCTATCTTTCTATCTGCAGCATAAAAATGAATGGATTATCAATAGAATATCTGTGTGGGTCTAATAAGCATAATAAACCTAAAAACTTGCATAAAACAGTATCGTGATAATATCGTGTATCGTGATACAGCATGAAGAGTATCGTGATAATGTTTTTTTCCAGTATCGCCCACCCCTAGGTCCTTGACACAGACCCGGTGGCACGGGGGTGCAAGAGGGGGCCGGGCCCCCTATCATGGACCACCTTGCCCCTCCCTCACGCATCATTTTTACCGAGTTTACAGTTTACAGTTTAGGCATTTAGCAGACGCTTTTAATCCAAAGCGACTTACAATAAGCAGATAAAAAACATCACAATAATAAACAAGAATATAGCTGCAAGCAGCGATAAAGTGGCCAAGGCAGAAAAAGCAGGAAAGCAAAAAAGCATCAAGGGAAAGCAAAGAACAAATCAAAGAAAAACTGGAAGCAGTGTTCTTCCGAACAGGTCTCCGGCAGGTCAAGTGTTTTTTTTTGTTTTGTTTTTTGGCCTAGTGGTGACTCTATAATAGGCCAGAGTGAAAAGGGTACCGCGTGTTCTTGGGCCTTTCACGGCAATCGGACGCTGCATGCGGGATTTGAAGCATTTTGTTCCAAAAATTTGTTTTGCAAAAATTGACCCGCTGGTGGCGCTATAACAGGCCAATGTGAGAAGGGTGGCATCTGTTCCTTGGCCTAGTGGGAATGTGTGTGCAAAATCTCACACACATAGCAGGCTGCGTTTGAGACATTTTGTTCAAAAAGGAGCATTGCAATCCTGCAAACCTTGGAATTCAATGTTAGCCAATTAGATAGAATATGATATCGGACAAATCTGTCATGATTACATCACTGTAGAGATACTGTGTACTGATTTGTGTGATTTTCGGATAAAATCTGAAGGAGTAATATCGAAGAATGTGTTTTACATACTGTAAGTCGGCCTTCTGGTGGCGCTATAAATGGCAGATGTGAAAAATGCAGGGCACAGGTTTTTCCTTGGCCTCTGGGAAGTGTAGATACAAAGTTTTACACTAATCGGTGGTTATAGGTAAAAGCACAAATTGGCCTCTACACAACATGTATGCAAAAGACTGTAGGCCTATATGCAACAGACATAGAAAACTGTGATACTATGCACCTGGACAGTTTGATGATGTACATAGTAAGCCTTGCTGAGCTATGAAGACCATATGAATCGGCCGAGCCATGAATCTCATAGGGCAGGAGCCTATCTCCTGTTTCTGTAGCGTAAGGCAGCTTGATGTACAAGTACACCCCCTGGACATGACGCTAGTATGTCGCAGGGAGTTACCCCCAATCCAACCCTTGATGCTGAGTTTCAAGCAGGGAGGCACTGGGTCCCATTTTTTAGAATCTTTGGTATGACGCGACCCGGGTTTGAACCCGGATCTCCTAGTCTCAGGGCAGACACTCAAACCACTAGGCCACTGGAGCTGGTACATGATATCATTGCAATCCTTGAAAATCACAACATAGGTGTAGACATGATAGTTTGTATTATAATGCTTGTTTCAGGATTTATGATGCAAAATACATTATTTAGTAATGGCGGATATTAAGATACGCATCAAGGGGGGTTGGGGGACATTTATAGGAAGGCTCCATATCAGACATTGTTCAAGGAACCAAACTGTAAAGTCTACCAAATGTCATGGTATTATGCTTATATAAACCCCAAGCGGGATTCGATCCAACGACCTTCTGCATGAAAGGCATATGCCCTGACCACTACACTAGGCAGCCACAGGATCTGTTAACCATGTTTGTTTAAAAAAAAAAGTTCTATGTAGGCTGAGTGCCTTGATTTTATTGATTTATTTTTTATATTTTGGAGGCTTGGGGTGAAATCAATCTGAATAAATGTAATCTGAGTATTTCTGACATTTTCGAGTGATCATATTTTCTTTTACTCAAAACAGAAAAAAACAGCCGGTAGAGAAGGGCTCATTTTAAACATGAACGTGATCTGGAGTTAGATCAGACGTGTCAACATTAAAGAGTTTGACATATGCACATGCCATGGGCATCCAGGATGTTAACATCAACTCAACCCGATGTGGGGTTTGAACTGACAACCATCCGTATACCAGGCACAGGCACTGACCACTACACTACGGCAGCCACACATAATAGACCTGTCATTTAAAAAAAAAAGAAAAGAAAAAAGAAAAAGTTTCATGTAATGTACTTGACGCCTTCTTTCAAAATGATATAGTGCCCCCCTTTGGCCAATTGGGGTAAGATTGGTTTCAGCGATGTTTGGACTAACCCTCTACAGTAGTTCATCATGAAAGTTTTACTTTGCATGTATGTTTTAGAGGCAGAAGACTAATTTGCATACAACTTGCAATATTGATTGAATTATTAAAAATGCATGTTTCAATTTTTAAAAAATCCGATCTGACAGATCTTTAGATGTTGGTCCAAAGTTCACGTGACGCGAAAGTTCCGGAATAAAAGCAGGTTTAAGTGTTTTACAAACTGCTCAAAATGGCGGAAAATCTAAGGACGGAGCTTACTTAACAAAGACACGGATGGCTTCCGCTTGAGTCAAGGCACGCGTGTAACCAAGTTGCATGTCTTTAAACGAAACGAGGCATGACTTATGCCCCTTTAAAGTTTGAGTTTTCAAACGCTTCGTATAGCGCCCCCCTTTGGCCAATTGGAGTAAGATTGCTTTCAGTGATATTTGGACTAACCCTCTACATATTTGCCAAATGCCATGAACGTGTCACTTTGCATGTATGATTTAGAGGCAGAAGAATAATTTGCATATAACTGCAACATTGAGTGAATTATTAAAAAATAATGTTTCGCTTTAAAGAAAATCCGCCTAACTTCTCAGACCGTATTGGTCCAAAGTTCATGTAAAAAAAGTTTCGCGCACGTTACGCGAAAATCCCAGGAGGAGATACATTTTGACTGTTTTTCATATAATTCAAAATTGTGGGAGAAGTAAAGGTCAGAGGTCAAAAGTCAGAGCGTAAAAGTTGTTCGGCATGAGGAGACGCATAAGTGTATACAGGTTTCATTGCTGTACCTGAAACAGGGCATGAGCTACACCAGTTCAAAGTTGGCATTTTTCAAAGGCTTCCTACAGCGCCACCCTTTGGCCGATTGTTGCGAGCTTCGCGTTTTAGCCGTTTGGCATAGTCCTCTGCCATACTGCCGAGTTTCGTAAAAAGCGACTGCACGGTCTAGCCGCTAGAGAAAAAGTGGCGGAAGAATAATAGTGCTGAAGTCCAATATCAATGAGTGGCCTTTTGCCACTTCGTGGCCTTGGCCACTAATGATGAAGTCCAATATCAATGAGTGGCCTTTTGCCACTTCGTGGCCTTGGCCACTAATGAGACTTGATGCCAAAAGAGTTGAAACGTTTTGAGAGAGG
>NW_027665154.1:0-19429 GCF_963921795.1 Nannobrachium achirus | reverse complement strand
GGTCAGTAGCTGTATTGCCTTTTTCGGGCCGTTTTTTCGCCCGGTGTCATGTGTGTATGATCCGCGATGTGATTGGCCAACGTATACAGATGATGCAGATGACGTAATTTTGCCGCGAAATTCTCCCCCCCTCACGGCTCATAGAAAACATATAAAGAGAAGGCTTTAGATTCTAAATTTCAGCTTCTAAAGTTTAGAAGCTGAAATTAACGGAGTGGGTTTTCTAAAACTTTAGCGATTTAATAGTTAGGACAACTTTAAGATTTGTTTTATAAAAAAAGTTACAAAGTATAACTTTAACACCTACATTACAGGAGTGAACGGGTTCAGACAGTGGTCTATTGATATGCATATAGGCTCATCTCTTTGTTAAATCACCCCTGCGGTGACACTCGGGAGCTCCCGTCACGTGACTCCACACTGCATAGATTTTTTTTTTTTTTTTTAAAGCTGCCGTTCAGCTTGCAGGACCCGGAGCTGCCAGAGGAGGCAGTGGAGGGGCAGGGAGAGAGAGAGAGAGAGAGAGAGAGAGAGGGAGAGGGACAGAGGGAGAGGGATTCCCTAGGTCTCCCTAGGACTAGGTTTCATCAGCTCATCGCCGCAAGTATCTCCCCCGCAGTGAGATGAATCCTCTCTCTCTCTCTCTCTCTCTCTCTCTCACACACAAACACACACACACACACACACACACACACACACACACACACACACACACACACACACACACACACACACACACACACACACACACACACACACACACACCACACACACACACACACACACACACACACACACAGGAACCGCAGGCTGATAAGAGAGGACGACCGGCGGTGCCCATCACTTCACACAAGTCAACGGAAGAGAGAGAGAGAGAGAGAGAGAGAGAGAGAGAGAGAGAGAGAGAGAGAGAGAGAGAGAGACCATGGTCCTCTTGCAAGGTATCTTATCGCTAGGCTGTCACCACCACAAACTCACGCACGCACAGTAGGCTACAATCATCTGTTCATTTAACTCTGAGACGCGGTACAAATGCATTTGCATTTTGTTGCTGTCAGGTGGAAACCTTGTAGCCTGTGTCTCACACACAACTTGTAGATTTTTAAATAACCAATTGGTATAAAATAGGGCTAAAGTGGTTTATGTATGTTTTATAATATCATAATGGTATATCTGCAAAGTAACTAGTCACTAAAGTTTCAAATAAATGTAATGCAGTAAAAGTGCAATATTTGGATCCGAGTTGTAGTGGAGTAGAAGTAAAAGAATTGGAAATTTTTCAAGTAAAGTACAAATACCTCAAAATTGTACTTAAAGATGAGGTGCCATGATGTGTTCCCCCTCTAAAACATGATGATCAGCTATTATGATTATACTAGGAGGAAGATGTTTTCCAAAAAAATGTACAGAAAGAGTTAAAATTTGATTTTTATGTGGCCACCGCCACACCCACCCTTTCATTAAGTATGCCTGCTTGTCATGGTGGGTGGTGACCCAGCTGAAGTTAGCCACACCCACAGTGTTGGGTGAATGGTAAAAGGGGAGGGGTTGATTCTATGAAGTAATTGTATCTGTGTTTTTGGACCGGCACTTTTGACCCACAAGGTGGCAGTCTCCAGGTAAAAAAAACAAATACAAAGGGTACACATAATTGCTCACAACAACCACACCAGGGGGTCTAATGAAGTACTGTCAACCTCCTAGACACATGAAAACCAGAAAAAGTACAAAACTATGGCACCGCCTCTTTAAGTAAAGTAGATTTATACTTTTACTTTACACCACTGGATTTCACTGTGCAGACACAGATTATGATTATTATTTTTTCTTTTGCAGTTCCAGTTCCAATCTTGTTTGCACGTCGTTTGAACTTACGAACCAAGAAGAAAGTTCATAGAATCAAATGAGGAAGCCTGTAATCTTTGGCACATCTTGGTTGTGAACGCCGCGTTCCTCCCGGAGGAAATGTAGTCCGTCTCGCATCGTCTGCCAAAGAGTTTGTTTCATCCAACTGAGTGCATTGATCACATGCATCACTAGCATGAGTCTAAAAGGGGAGGGGGGGGGGGGGGGTTGCAGAGGATACGATCAGGGATCAGGGGCATCATTTGGGGCCATCAGGGCAGTGGCGTCAGTTCGGCAAAAGCTAGGGTATGGCAAAGATGTGAGTCCTCATGGAAAAGAGGCATTACATTTTGTATAACACGGTTCTATTGTGAAAATAGCAGATCTACATGCGTTGTGAGCATGTAGATCGGCTATTTTCATAATGTCTGAAAAAAGAAAACGAGTTTTGTCAGTTTTTTTACACAGGTTTCTACGGTTTCTTGGGCTGGAGTGCAGCTAAACTTGGCATGTTAGTAAACGTGCCATAATTAACAATAAATGCATTGCACCTGTGTAGCTGACCTGCGGAACCTGGGAATATACCATTTTGTCAAGATGGGGAGAATACAAGTGTGGAGAATATAATTATAATACCTTGTTAAAGTGATGACCATTGTTAAATTTTGCATTTTTTTTTACTGTAATTTAACAACATAATAACCAGTGCAGATAGACAAAGAGACATTCATGGATTTATATTTAAAAGTAACTTTTATTTCCCCCCTGGACCAAGGGTATGGCAGATGCATACCCCTGCCATACCCAATTGACGCTCCTGCATCAGGGGATGGCGATTTCCAACCCCTAGTGTTCACTTTTAAAGACATTGTGCCGTGATTATTTTTCCATACATAATCATCAAGTATTATGATCATAGTTGGAGAAAGATTTTTTTTTCTTCAAAAATGTGTACAGAAAGTGTTTTATGTGGCCACACCCACCTGCTCATCACATACAGTGCCAGCTAGAGGGCGCCAGAGGCTGCTGGGTGACCAGAAACTCCACATAGGGATACGCTGTATATGCACAAGCCTTGCGCAGCCGTGACGTGCGTGAACACTTCCGTGCGTGTCATGAATATGACCCGGATGAAGTTAGCTTCAAGTTACCCAGAGGCTAACACTACTGTTAGAAGCCCAATTCTTGGTGATTTAGCCGTGAATAAACCTTGTCACTCTTCCATAAAAGCTTAGATCAGAGAAAATGAGCTTCAAAGATCTGAGAATGCATTGGATTCAATGGCAAACATTGGCGGCGCGACACTCTCGCGGGCCAATGTAAACAGATCGCGGCCGACGTACTGCTCGAACATTTTGCCGGGGGCTTCGGTAAGGCCTTCGGGTATTTATTTAACTTTAGTGCTGATCCCGAACAAGTTCGGGATCGGCACCACAGTCAAATAATGGCGCCGATTTATCCCGAACTAGTTCGGGATCGGCACTAAGTGTGTGACAAGGCTGAAGTTAGCCAGCAGTTAGCCAGCTGAAGTTAAAATATTTTTGCTCAGCCCATCTAACTATATGGTGGTCCATTCCGTAACATAGATTATTATTACTGCTAATATTAACCTTCACTTTCATCACTGTATTAAGTGGACGGGTCAGAATGTAATCTTAAGTGGCCCCCTGTCTACGGTCATTCAAATTAGAACATCAATTATGCAACATGTCCCAGATTTTTTAGAGCGTGCAGCGCTGCCGGCCATCTCGCCATTCATTCATTGCAGAGAGAGATGTCTGAGAACCAAGTGTTATTAATATATTTTGAAAAAAGAAAATGTGTATTGTAATTAAATACTTTTTTTTTTTTTATGGGGTGCATGGTGGCTCAACCAGTTAGTCCAGTGGTTCTCAAAGTGGGGTCCCAGGGGTCCGTTGAGGGTCCCAGGGGTCCTCGGGGGGTTCCACCGGGTCCCCAGTAAAATTTGTTACTACAACATCAGGACAGAAATCCACCATTTTTTGTCTTAAAAAAAACCAAATGATTTTGGACATACAAGGTTTCCACCAGACAACGACGTTTCGTAACACATTTCCGTGCGTGTCCTCGGGGTTGGGGGAGTTCGAGGCTATAGTAGATGATACTCACGCTCCGTAAGCCGGGATGGGGGGCGGCGGGGGCGCCGTGCGGAACGCGTTGTACACCGCGCGCCCCCGCCCTCTCAAGTGGGCGCCCCGGTACGCCACCGTAGCCCCTGTGGCAGGGTAGGGAAACCCCGTTACTGTGAAGAGCAGAGACACACACACACACACACACACACACACACACACACACACACACACACACACACACACACACACACACACACACACACACACACACACACACACACACACACACGCACGCACGCACACACACACACACACACACACACGCACAGAGAGAGACAGACGTGGGAGAAGGGAGAAAATGACTTTGAGAGAACATCCTCGACTTGGCATTGCTTACCTTATGACAGAATACATTAGGGGGGGGAGACGAGTGCCACCGTTCTCCCCGTGACAGAATGCATTATGGAGAGACAGGGAAACAATAGATTTAATCTTTTCTAGGTGCGCCTCATCGAGCAATGCCCCCCCCCCCCCCACCCCCACCCCCCCCCCCCCCCACACACACACACACACACACACATATAGGTACCCCCCACCCCCGTTTTCCCCGTGCACACCTCGCTGCTTTGTGTCGCACTCAGCAAGGATCCACATTTGGCGTACGCTTCGCTTACCCGCGGCTGCCTGGCATAAGGGGGCATCCTTGAAGCGAGCGGCGCAGGTAAATGGATGCAATATCACTAAGTTTCGCACCGCAGCTCTCTCTTCCCAGGGTATAGACTATAGGGATGGGACGATATCAAAATGTCATATCACCATTATTGTGACGAAAGAAATCGCGATTTACGATATTATCGCGATAATCAAGATCCATATCCTGGGGTGGAACTAGCAAATCTACAAACTTGCGTTGTGAGCTTGTAGATCGGCTATTTTTTGTCAAAGACATTTGATAGAGCGTTAAAAAAAAAGACTATCAAGTACATACTGCATATTATTATATGTTAAGTTTGAACCGGATATGCAGCTCTGCAAATAAAAGGTGAATTGAACCCAGTGCATGACGGAGGACGATATCACGATAAATTAAATCTCCTCGATACGATTATATCGCTCACGATAAACGATAGTATCGCTTATCGTCCCATCCCTAGTATAGACACAATGGGCCTAGCTGAGGGGAGAGAGGGATGGAGGGAGGGGGGCGGGTGGGGGTGTGGGTGGGGGTGCGTGGCGTATAGAGGGCGTTTTCTAGATGCCGTCGAGGGACAGGTGGGGAGGGTGAAGGTTGTAGTAACAAGATATCCACCACTCTGGTATGTTTTCAGGAACTCCCCCAGGGAGGGAGGGGGAGGGGGAGGGGGAGGGGGTTTGATTGGAGCAGATGGGCTGGACAACCCGGGCCCACGATCCACAGCGTGACCCCACTCCTCCCTCCCCATCCCCCCTACCCCCCTCCCCGTGTCACACGCGTCCCATCTGGGAGCACCTTTGGCCAATACGCGCGTGCCACTACATCTGTCCTCTGCCCGCAGCTTAATGGGAGGACTGGGGGCGGGGGAGAGAGAGAGGAGGAGAGGTGAGGTGCCGGGAGGGACCGGCGTCGTCGTTCGTTTGTTGGCCACGCTGCCTGGACGTCCGCAGTCACAGATTAGAGGACGGGGAGGGAGAGACGCTCCATCAGACCAGTCAGCGTGTGGCTAGAATACGGGTCTATGGTGAGGAGTGGGCCGCCCATGCTCTCCTGATATTTTGTGGAGAGATTTGCGCGACTGTATAAAGACAAAATCGTTCTCTGAGCTTCCGTTGCTCCAGACCATGCAGGCACGTGCACAGATAGACATCAAATGGGGGCTTGAGCCCCTAGTTGACCACAAATGCAGTTTTCACTATGGTGAAATAAATGCAAATGTCCTCTTTCCATGCCATACCTGAAGTCCAAACTCCCCTGAACTTGAATGCAGCATCTCATGTTGAAAGAATTGCCCTCTCTGTGTAGAAATCCATGCCTTTATGCCACACTTCCAGCATTTACTTGAATATGCTTATGGTATCAAGCACCAAAAATAGCTGACCTCCAAGCTCACAACGCGTCGCGGCGCATTGTGACCTTGGAGGTCTGCTATTTTTGATATCTTCACCAAATTGGCCCTTTTTAGAAATTTCAGCCCCTGCCTCTATAACATTCTCTGCATGTCCCTGCTCCAGACCGTATATAGAAGCATTTCAGAAGCATTTCTGAAAGTCGTGGAAGGCAACAACGGTCGGACTCACAAGACTGTGACTTGTCTAAATGGTTTCTGGACAGTTAGAATGTATAAGCCCTGCTTTGAAGATGCATGGAAACTCACGCGTGGTCACATGCATGCGATCCCGTCTGTGTGTGTGTGTGTGTGTGTGTGTGTGTGTGTGTGTGTGTGTGTGTGTGTGTGTGTGTGTGTGTGTGTGTGTGTGTGTGTGTAAGAGGGGTTTTTCCAGGTGACAGAGGTATATGGTGGAATGGGACCTTACAGACGTTAACCCCCAGGAGTGGTGTGACTTTTTTTCCTAATGAACTCTGCACACCCCGGCCCCTGGCTGCCGCTATAAAGCTGACAGATAGACTGATTAGTGGTGCTTATAAAAAAAAAACACAGAGAAGTCCAGGTTTAATGTCTTCTGCCATTAACACCACGCTCCATTAGAAACATGCCTGCACGGCACGCGCACACGGAGGCACGCACGCACACACAGGGGCGTCACACCAAATTCTGGGCCCTGGGTACAAGGATTCACTGCGGGCCCCCCATGAATGTTAACTATTGAAAAATAGCAGATATACAAGCTCACAGCGCGCTGCAAGCTTGTATATCTGCTATTTTTGAAAAATCGTGAAAATGTGTGCAAGAAACCTATGTCAAGGACCCCCAAGATGATATGTATTTGGCCACGGACCCCGATCTCAAAATATTTAGTTCCAGGGACCCCCAGAAGCAAAATTTGAGTTAGAAATGTTCGCTTAAAAAATACATATATTCAAAGATTTTCACAACTTTTCAAAAATAGCAGATCTACGAGCTCGCAGCGCGGCACTCGGTGCCGCGCTGTGAGCTTGTATATCTGCTATTTTTCAATAGATAAAGTTATTAGGGCCCCTCCAACTTGGGCCCCAGTAACTCAGTCCCACTTTCCTACCCCTTGTGACGCCCCTGCGCACATACACATGTATGCGTGCACGCACGCACACTTTCAAACTCTGTGTCTCATTTGGCTAGGTATAACGATCTACCAGCTATATTCGGGCAGTTTGTTTGCTCACTTTGCTGCAGACCTGCCGTACAATAGGGATGCACTGACTACAGGCTGGGCGGAGGCCATTGCAGGGTTTACACTTGGTACACTTGACGCGTTGTAAGCTTGTACTTCTGCTATTTTCAGAGCGCAACACCCGAGCACAACCAAACATAAAAGTTCTTGTCTTCCGGTTTACTGGATCATTCAAATAAGTTCAAATAAAAATGTATTCACTCAAGTAATTGCAGATTACAATTTTTTTTTAACAGTGTGTGTTACCAAGGAAACTACCTAATTGGGAAATATGATGTCACACTGAAGAGTGACATCATAAGTCATATAAAAGAGAGATTACGACCAGCAAACCTGTTGTTAATGTTTGGATTATACCAAGATTACTAAATCGTGTAACCTTCGACCACTAACCAACTCTATAGCACGAGAGGTTCTGTGCTGTGTAATAAGATATAAGTATCAGGAGAAACTTATACTCTGTATCGTCCTTGTAGAGAGGCGATCTCGATAAGCCTGTCTTACTAAAGTGGCCCGACAACTGAAGAACTAAAGAACTCAGGTCTACTCTCAAATAAGAGCCCAAAGGTGATACATTGATATATTGTATTGAGGCCTTGGACCTGTCTTACTATCCAGGCAAGGTAGAGGAATAGTCTGTTGAGGAAAGAACTTGTAATAGTGAAGTGATCACACTAATCTTGGTCACAGTGTGCATAAGGCTACTTTGGTAAAGGGCAAAGGCTAAACAAAAAAATATATAACATAGTCAACAATTCATTGGTTGTATTTCCTATTGTAGCCCACAGTAAAACCCCACCGCTCTCAGCCCCCCCCCCCCAACCTTTTGTGTGAAAGAAATTTGTATGCAATATGCGTGTGGTGATGTATGTGAACGTAAACTCATAATGAGTTGGCGATAGGCTACACTGCTTCAATAATAAGCCATAAATCAAAAGGCGCTGTCACACTCTGGTGAGCCGGGGTGCAACGCGGCGGCGTGGCACCCCGGTGCCGCGGCGGTGCTCGACTGCTGTGCGACGGGATCTCACCAGTGGTGGGGGAAAAAAAGTAATCACATTTCTCTCTTGAGTAAAAGTAGCAACACTGCAATGTAGAAATCACAAAGCAAAAGTCCGGAATTAGAAATGTATACTTGAGTAAAAGCACAAAGGAATTGGTTTCAAAATGCACTTAAAGAACCAAAAGTGGAAAGCACTCATCATGGGGAATGACTCATTTCACAACTTTTCAAATGGATAAAATGGAAAGAAATATTTTGAAAATAGCAGATCTACAAGCTCGCAACACGTCAGATTCAAATGGCCGAAATGTACCATTGTTTCCTGTTGGACCGGCAGGTCCCGTAGCGGTAAACTGCCTGTCCGTGCGGTGGTGGCTGCCGCGGCAGTTACCAGCGATGCCGGTGCCAGATAATGTATTCGCTTTCTGCTATTCTGTCTCAGCCACCACCGCACGGACGGGCAGTTTACCGCTACGGGACCTGCCGGTCCGTGCGGCGGCCGCCGGTTCTACTGGCGGGACTGCTGGTCCTATCGCCGGCGATGCAGTGCGACTGCTGGTCGAACTAGCGGTCGTGCGGCAGTGTCTGCCGCTGCAGTTCCGTGGCAGGTGACGGTTCCAGAGAATGTATTCGCTCTTTCTACTATTCTGTCTTTGTTTCTGTCTAATAAAATATATTAGCTCTAATTACCAACACATTATTTCTTATTATGGCTTTATTCTGTCTTATTATGTCTTATTATGTCTTAAAGTGTAAAGACCTGTGTGACCTGATCTGGGCAGGTTGCCCCAGGAAATGTGCCAATCTCAACAGGAAACAACTGTATATAGGGGCTGAAGTGGGTAATGTATGTACTAATACAACATCTGCAAAGTAACTATAGTAACCAAAGTTAAAGTATTTGCCTCAGATGTAATTGTGCAGAAGTTAAAGTACTCAAGTACTACAGCACTTGAGTAAATGTACAACTTAGTTGCTTTACACCATGGCCTCAAGTGTCTCGATCCAGAAGGAGACGCCCGGAGAGAGAGAGAGAGAGAGAGAGAGAGAGAGAGAGTTATATGGCGGCGGGTGGCGGGGTCGCGCGGTACCTCATATGTCACATGTGTCAACCCAGAGGGGTCTCAGTATACCTGGCTGGACCCCGAGGCAATCCAGCCTTAGTGCCGATGATGATGGGGTCGTAACCGGGGGGCGCCCCCATAAAGAAAAGGCCCCGCTTTCTTTCCCCACATAAGGTTGATCGCTCTAATACTTCCTGCTCAAAATAACGCCGGGGCAACGAGCACTTAATCCAGGGCACTCGGGACCCAAAACAGCTTAATCTAATCAAGAGTCTGGGAGCTTTAATTATCCCCCCCTTAACATGCTCTCCACACAATGAGAGGAGCTGTCGACATGTATTAAGACGGCAATTAGCCTTTCTTTTCTGTCATTTACACAGCTGGCAGGTTTTCAAACCAGTCCTTGAGAAGAAAAAAAAAAAATCTCAATGGAGAATGAACCTGCGCTTCCCTTCTACACCAAAGCTCTTTGCTAAAAATAGACAATCTAACGTGAGCTTGCAGATCTGCTATGTTTGGCTACGGTTCTCAGAATATGGACACTAGGGTTCAAGTGGTTAATATAAAAAAGGAGAAAAAAAAAACGTTCTTTCACCCAAAGATTTGGAGGACCCCCTGTTGTAACTCTGAGGACCCCCTGTTGAAGACCCATGGTGTATGGGGCAGCTACAACTAGTGCCTCTATCCATGGTGCTGAGAGCCCTGTATGCAGTTAGTTACACTATAGAACTAGTGCCTCTATCCATGGTGCTGAATCCACAGCAGACAGCTACACTAGGGATGCGAATCTCGACCACTGAGGCGATACGATACGGACCTCGATACACTGCCAGCGATACGATATAATTGCGATACATTGAAATCCTGCCGATAGGATACATCGCGATCCACCCCTGTTCCCGATACGATGCGATACGATTCACGATTCACCACGATTCAAGCCCAAATCCCAAAATTTACAAAACATAGCGACTAAAAATGTATGAAATTTAAATTCAAGGCAATTTATTGTTTCACTGTAGTACTAGGCTCTGTCTAACAACCCAACATAGGCCTATAGTATTCTGGGAGAACACAAAGCTGCTGGCTATTGTAGAATTGTTTCATAACTAATCATATAGAAGGCCTATGTCATTATTAGTAGGCCTATATGTCTTCAACTGGGAGTCAGGGACCCCAAACCAGGGTTATTACAGGGGGCCTGCCAAATATTTGTTTGATACAGTAGGCTATAATGCCTAGCCTACAGCGAGGGTCCCTGCTTGATCTCTGTCTGAGCTAAGGGGTCCTTGACCTGAAAAACAATAAAGTCGCCCTCCCTGGTTTGTATTATTATATTATATTGTATTATATTATATTATATTATATTTAATCCAGGATTATGCAATTTTTATAGCCAAAATGTTTTAAAACAGACCTACAAGCTCACAGTGCGTCGCATCCACGACGCATTGTGAGCTTGTAGGTCTGCTATTTTAGGTGCGACACCCTTGTACTGCGATGTATAAATTAGGCTTCTTTCCCAGAGCAGAACTAGCAGCAGAGAAAGTGAGAGAGTTGCTTGCATCAACAGGAAAGTTGTAGAACAGTGACAAATACTTTGTTTTAAACGCAAGCAGTAGTCCTACAACACCTAGCAACATTGTTGTTGTGTGTGTGCAGTTAATATAGCGCAGAAGATGATCTCAATCAATTGTCCGTCGGAGATTCGCTAAGAAACGGCTGTTGATTACATATCACTCGATCAGCCTGTGCTACTCTGTGACAACAATCAGCGCAGCGGACTTGGATGTTATAAAGCTAAGTACTGTACAACTAATCTTGCATCTTTTTAACCCGTGGGGCTGCTAGTTTGTCCGTGTTGATTCACTCGCATTTCGCTGCACTGTCTGTCTCCCTGGTTCCTGCATGCAGTGTGCAGAAGTTGTCCGTCTGTCCGAGTCGCAGCTCGCGTTAAAGACTGGCTTTTGGGGAGGGGGTTGAACGGCTGATGATGGTGCATTCATGGCGCCTCGGAAACACAGGATAGAATGAAATACTATATGGAAGAACCAATACAATCGCGGAATTTACCGATCCAGACACTCACGGTTCGATCCATCACGATTTCGGCCGTCTATTGTACCGGTACACACTGAATGAACCGATTCGACCGTATCGCGGACGTTTGTATCGCGATTACGATCCGTACCGGTATATCTTCGCATCCCTAAGCTACACTATAACTAATGTCTCTATCCATGGTCCTGAATGTCCGGTAGGCAGCTCTTCACTGGAACTAGTGTCTCTGTCCATGGTGCTGAACTAGTGTCTCTGTCCATGGTGCTGAACTAGTGTCTCTGTCCATGGTGCTGAACTAGCGTCTCTGTCCATGGTGCTGAACTAGTGTCTCTGTCCATGGTGCTGAAAGCCCTGCAGGCAGCTGGGAGAGTGTTTTCTGCTGGTGTTTCAGTCCGAGTGTATCAGAGGGTGCGTTCGGAAATGCGCACCAGGTGTGTGCTCAGTGTAGTGAGTGCCTAACCCCAACCCTAATCCTAACCCTAACCTCAGTAAAACTATGCCTAAACCCAACCCTAACCCTAACCTCAGTAAAACTATGCCTCAAACTAACCCTAACCAGAACCGGTGCGCATTTCCGAACGCACCCTTTGATACACTGGGACTGAAACACCAGCAGAAAACACTCTCCCGTAGGCAGCTACACTAGAACTAGTGTCTCTGTCCATGGCGCTGAACTAGTATCTCTATCCATGGTGCTGAAAGCTAGAGATTTGATAACGTGCTTCCGGTTCAAATCCGCTACCGAGCAAATCAAATTAAGCTATATGAAAAACTGACCCCGGAAAAGGGACGCCGCCGCCTTCTGCAAAAAGGCAACTGCAGTAATGCCGTGCAGAGTCTAAGGCTGCGGCGGGAACAGGGCCAGGCGTGTACGGTTCGGTATAGGGGCCGTGCCAAACACCCTGCACGTATATCACAGTAGTGTAACTGCCATGTTTTCCGCTGACCCCCCTTTTTTTTTCCCGGGGAAACACAATCACCTCGCTTGCCCTCCTGTTCCACTGAAAGTGCATGAGACTATATTCTGAATTCTACATTCTTTATTCTGAATGAATATATAAAGAATGGAGGGCCGAATTATCATGTGAAGCTTGACCAATCCTCAAGTATCATCTCATGTGATGTCACATCACCGTGACATCACCTAAAAGTCCATATATGGGTCAAGGTTATAATAGTTTTGGATGTTTCCATTAGTTTTTATTTTTATTAGTTTTGAGGTTTTGTTTTCAATTACAGTTTAGTTTTAATTTGTTTTTAAAGTGAGGTTGCTTAGTGTTAGTTTTAGTCTTTTATGTAATATATTTGTCAGGGGTGAGATTAAAAAAGCTCTGGAAAAAGTATTGTCTAATAAAGAAAATCAACAAAACATCATATTGTTGAGAGTGGCAGGAATGTTGAGACATACAACTTCTCTCTTTGACCTCACCAACTGGTGTTTTTTATTTTTTATTTCCACAAAAGACAAAAGACGAAAACTAAGGAGATTTTCTCTTTAATTTTAGTTTATTTTAGTTAGTTTACTTGTAAACACACAATACCGTTTCAGTTCGTTTTCGTTTTTTTTTTAAGCTTAGTTTCTATTTTTATTTCAGTTAACTAAAATGTTTTTCCATTCTAGTTTTCGTTTTTTAGTTAGTTTTTGTTTTCTATAATAACCTTGATATGGGTATTCCCCAGAATCCCTTTTATGCCCATGAAGATCCCTGATGTCATTGCTAAACATCACTGGCCAGATGACCAAGGCATGGCCCATATTGTGGCTGGTTCAGAAAGGAATCTCCATGTATGGGCATAAGAGGGATTGTATGTTGTGATGTCATGGGAACCACTATAACAGTCCCTTTTATGCCAATATATGGAGATCCCTGCTGTCATCAATATTAAGCCCATATCTTCTTCTTCTTCTTTCGCGTAGGCCTATCAATGTCCTTGATGATTGATTTCTTGTTACTTAGTGGAAGCCATGGGGCTAGCTGTCGTCTTCTCCCCCTTGCTAACAGGACTTCATATGGGATAGCCCATATATGGAGGAAGACAGCCCATATCTGTGTGGCTGGTTCAGACAGGGATCTCCATGTATGGGCATATAAGGGATGCACCATCAGTACATGGATGTCCATATATGGGTACCAGGGGTCTCCATAGATGGGGTAACTGGTCCAATATACATCACTGCAGATGGCCAAGAATTGGCAAGGACGCATGACACCCTGAGGCGTCTTACTAGTAATATTACCTCTATGGGTCGGACGGGCGGGCCGCGAACACATCCAACCTTCCCAAAGAGAGACGCCCTGATCTAGAACAGGACAGGTGGAGGACCACCGCCCTGTATGCCCCCCTCCCCATCCACCACCACAACCACCACGCAACCCCAACACTGCACTCCTTCACCCATACCCCGAAGCATGGGAGCAGCCCCGGACTTATACCCCCAACAAGAAGGTTAGAGAGTGGGGGGGGGGGGGGGGGGGGAAGGGGGGGTAGGGTTTTGTTAGGTTGGGGTCTGTAGCACCCTCCCACCCCCCCTCATCCGTCATTCTCCCGAATGGGTTTTAAGGACAATAAACCTGTAGCACCCGGGACGAATGGAGACGGAGTGTGCTGTCACCTGCGTCCCCCCCAAACCCCCACACACTCCCCCCTCGGGCGATTTATGGCTCCCAATTTCACTGATCTCCCGCGCAGAAATGAGGACTGATAAACAGTGATTAATCGCCTCGACGTCGTCGTCGCCCCGACTTTTCACTCCTCGCAGCCACCCCCAGCCCCCCTGCACCCCCTGACCCAAACGTGTATTAACAGTATAGCTATAGGGCAGATTCCAGGATACCTGAACCAAGGACCCCCAGGTGCCCCCCCCCGTTTGTGTTTATTCATAGGTCACCTGTTGTAGGTGTTTTTCTTTTGGTCTTGGTTTTTCCCCTCCTGCACCCATTCAGGCCGGGAACACATTTTGCTGTTTGGGAGGGGCTTACAGTAGATGTACAGTATGTAGCAACATATTTGTTTTGTAGGCTAATTTCTGATTTAGCCCTATTCTATAGGTTAGGCCTAAATGGGTTAAGGACTCTGAGCAGATTCTTTTTAGTTTTTAGGTTTTTTTACAGGCTCCACATTAAGCCATGTAGGCCTAGAATTATTTTATGAATCTATGTCACTTTAGATTTGAACCACTTTAACCATAATTGTATGCTTTAACTATTGAAAAATAACAGATATACAAGCTCACAGCGAGCTTGTAGATCTGCTATTTTTGAAAAATCGTAAATTAATTATTATAATCAAGTAATTTGATTATATCTTTTTAAAAGCGAACATTTGTAACTCAAATATCTGCTTCTGGGGGCGTCCCTGGAACAACATATATTGAGATCGGGGGGTCCACGGCCAAAATCATGTACTTTTGGGGGTCCTTGACATGAAAGAGTTTGATTTAGAAGAAGGATTTAGCAGACATAGAATCAGGTCAATAACATTCGAAGACTTGCACAAATTACAAGCGAGTGCCGCGCTGCTGTGAGCTTGTATACCTGCTATTATTCAATAGTTAAAGCATAAAATAATGGTTAAAGTGGTTCAAATCTCGGGCGTTCGGGCCTAAAATGGTTATATGCAGCACCCCCCCCCCCCCCCCCCCCCCCCATGGTTATATGCACCCCCCCCCCCCCCCCCCACCCCCTTTTTCCAAAACAATGTATCTCTCATTTATGCAACCCATCTTCTTCTCAGGCTGGCAAGCATATGTTGTCGCTTAGACTTGGCGAACTTGGAGCGCCGGCGTTTCGAGACGACTTGAGAAATTAGCAGCCAATAAATCACCCGGGCCCTCCTGCTTCCCCCGCCTGGAGTGGTGGACCACACTCTGGCTGATTTATGACATGATTTGGGAAAGCGTGCACGTGTGTGTGTGTGTGTGTGTGTGCATGTGTGTGTGTGTGTGTGTGTGTGTGTGTGTGTGTGTGTGTGTGTGTGTGTGTGTGTGCGTGTGTGTGTGTGTACCGGTTTTGCACACACTTGTACTGTATAATGGAATGTGTAGTTTGTGTGTGCGTGCATTCATGCGTGTGCGCAAGTTTGTGAGTGAGTGTGTGTGTGTGTGTGTGTGTGTGTGTGTGTGTGTGTGTGTGTGTGTGTGTGTGTGTGTGTGTGTGTGTGTGTGTGTGTGTGTGTGTGTGTGTGCGTGCGTGCGTGTGTGTGTGCGCGCCTTACTATACTTGTGAGAACCACAAGAATAGTAGAATATGAAATATAGAAATGGTATTGTCCTGTGGTTACAACAATTACCAACATATTCAGGCGGTAGTTAAGGTCAGGCATAGGCATATAAAGCTTTATTTTCATCCATGCCTTACCACTTATCCCTAAACTTCCTTGCCTTTTTTGTTTTACTATTTTGAAAAACATTTTAAAATATGTCAAATAGCCGATGCATATCGACACGTTGAGTTGTAGATCAGCTATTAGAAATATTTTTAAAACTGGCTAAAGAGTTTATAAGGATAAGAGGTAATGCATGGATGAAAATAGAGCACTTAGGTTCAATGCCGTCCTAACAGCTTCATGTCTTCACAAGTATAGTATTACAAACACGTGTGCCACTGTATATTTTGTTGACTAAAGACTAAGACTTAAAGACTAAATTGTGTGTTATTCTAAAGACTAAGACTAAATCTTTACAAAATGAACATTGCATTAAGAAGACTAAGACTAAAAGACTAGTCCTAAGATTAAGACTAAGACTAAACATTTTCAGAAGACTAAAACTAAATGTGTGTTATTCAAAAGTCTAAGACTGCATCCAAATTTGCTGTCAAAACTATTATTTTGCAGAAATGAACATATTACAGGGTGCTCGCTGGCCTACCGGTCCAGTTGCATAGGCTCAGTGTAGCCTGACAGTGTTTCGCATGTTCGATTCCCGATCCCGAATACCTTTGCTGCGTGTCACTCCCCATCTCTCTCCCCATTTCCTGTCAGTCTACTGTCATATAGATAAAGGCATAAAAGCCCAAAACATATCTTTAAAGAAATAATATAGATTCAACCCTGCTTAACCATCTAGGTTTTAAGTGGTTATTAATACTAATTGAATACTTAAGCTCATATATCTGCATGTTTTGCACTGCTTTCGAGCGACACTGTGACTCCACGAAACAATAATCATACAACGCTAATACATACTACATAATACGATAATTTTCCAAAAGAAATACAGAGAGACGCAAACACACTCTATTGTGCGTGATGATGTGCGGGTGTACACAATTGTCTAGGGGAGGATGTTGCAAGCCAAGGGAGTTGTCTAGGGAGAAGGGGGGGAGAGGGGGTTCAGGGGTTGATGGGTGGGAGGGTGGGGTGGGGGGAACGGAATAAAAATGATAGATGACTGCTTTCTGTCATGGACAGTTATTTAGAGGTTGGCCATAAAGCTGTCCGGGAAATGAACAGATTTTAGTCTAATGAGCAAGAAAGGAAAAGCCGTTAAAGTGGCGCGATGTGCTCAGCACTTCTTCCAAATGAAATAGTACCATTTCCCCCTCATTAAAATGCAAAGGGTTCATATAACATACAGCAATAAAGCCCCGGCATGTCGGAGGTAGAGAGAGGGGGGAGGGAGGGAGGGAGGGGGAGAGAGAGAGAGAGGGAGAGAGAGAGAAAGCATCGGTTCTCGTATCTTCCATTACCGAGCACACCAGAAGGAATGGAGGGCCCCTCTCCTTTTCGACGGGGTATAAGGTGCCAACAATATCTCTCACTCAATCTCCCCTTATTCGGTTAGCTCTGTAAAAGTCAATCTGGCACACTTGGCAAATCCATCCAGGGGCAGCAGCCTCCACAATCTGATAACGGTTTGCAGGGGCGCCTGCACTTGAAATCATATATATATGAGTGAGAAAACAATATTGTCGTTGTCCAGGTGAAAACCTTGTACGTCCAAAAGCGTTCGTTTGCGTTGTGTGCTTGTAGATCGGCTATTTTCACTACTTTTGAGAGAAACTTTTGTATGATGAAGTAGGGCTTTAATTCACCCTTTGTCTGCCTTCTGATTGGTCCCTGACTGACCAACCAGCAGGCTCTTTCTGCCTTGTCCCACTCTGGTTCCGCCTTTTTTATGTTGAACTTGCTAAAACATCATTTTTGGAGAAATAAAAACATTTAGAAACATGCCCAGTCACTATACTGCACCTGAGAGGCTCCTTTTTTTTTTACTGAAACCAAGTTTAAAATGTGAATTGAATACACAAAATAACAATAAGAAGCAACTGAATTTCAATGGTATTGGATGGAGAGAAAGGACTTTTGTTCCACCAAGACACAGCAACCAATGGGTGTGAAGAGGAGCGGAACAAAGGGTGAATAATGACAAAAGCAAACATACACACTTGAAAGTGGGAGATGCGAGGTTTCTGCCGGACAGTGACGATATATATTTATATATACCCTCATCCTCCCCTGAGCACGCGCGGCGCACCAACAATGCGGCTCAGCCTCCCTCTCAGCCACTTGCAAAAGCCTTTGGATCATCCACTGCTTATCTGGGACACACCGTGTTACATTCCCCCATTCACTCTGACTTTATGGTACGGGAGGGAGGGAGGGAGGGAGGGAGGGAGGGAGAGAGAGAGAGTGGGGGAGGGTGCAGAGAGAGAGGGAGGCAGGCAGGGAGGGAGGGAGGGGTGGAATAAGGTTGGGTGAGGTGTTGTAAAAAGCCAGCGGGTCAGAATTGGATCGGTGGCTCTGTGTTGGTGTGTGTGTGTGTGTGTGTGTGTGTGTGTGTGTGTGTGTGTGTGTGTGTGTGTGTGTGTGTGTGTGTGTGTGTAGTGCATGTCGCATGAAGGAAAGGGAGTATTTTCTTGTCACTAGGAGAGGAAATTTGCTTTTTACCAGCGGATGGCTATACGCAGATACGCAAACGTATTGTAATCATATGATTGTCTTAGTAATGCGACAAAAAACAAAACTATTATTGAACTCAAGTCTCCACGGCGTGAGTAATCAACAGAAAAAATGTCATTTTGGGGGTGAACTACTCCTTTGCTCAGTGAGGCTGTCGTTGACTCTCGGTTACACCTCGACTGATTAGACGGACAAGACAACGGTTCCCATCAGACTATAGATGTCATTTACACCAGTGGTTCTCAACCTGTGGGTCGAGACCCCCAGAGGGGTACCCAAGTTATTTTGGGGGGGTCCCCAGACGATCTACGCAAGGCGCTGTGAGCATGTAGACCTGCTGCTGCATAGAACGTGTCATACAAAATGCCTCAACTCTTAGTGCTCGTCAGGGTTGGGGGTCCCCAGTTAACATATGATTATGTTGGGGGGTCGCAGTGAACCACTGGTTTACACAACACACCGCTACACATTGTGAGCTGGTAGATCTGCCGTTGCCGGTGTGTGACACCGCCATATGATGAAGAATGAATGTGTGTGTGGTGTCCTTACCAGCATAGAGTTCAGGACCATAGACAGCTCCCACTACTGGATTCAGCTTCCAGCCTGAGGGGGGCGCCAGAGAGACAGAGAGAGAGAGAGAGAGAGAGAGAGAGAGAGAGAGAGAGAGAGAGAGAGACTTAATGACATTGGTTCTTAAAGTGGGGTCCAGGGACCCCATCGGTTTGTGCTGGGGATGTTCCAGGGGGTCCCCATGCAAAATGAGGTTAATAATACGCATTAGTTCAATGGAAAACAGCCGATCTATATTAACACCCCTGGGGGTCCTTGAGGGGGGTCCCTGATATCGGTCAAAATCATTGATAGTTAGGAACCAAAAGGACCCGTATATGGGTATCCATTCAGTTCCACTTGTACGCTCTCAAAGTTAAAATAACACTGATAAGTTTGTGTAGATTTGGTTTCCGAAGTTAAAAAAAATATTCAAAAGGGGGTCCATCTCCTATACCATATGGGTCCCACAGTACACACAGTATGAATCCTTTTGTGATTTTCCTTGTTTGGCATCATACACACGGATTTAATGAGCATGCACACAATCGTGCAAGCACAAAAAAGAAAGTCGCCTTTTTTTTCATGAGGGTCATCATGCTAAT
>NW_027665155.1:0-50865 GCF_963921795.1 Nannobrachium achirus | reverse complement strand
CCAACCCTCTCCCAGCTCCTCCTGCCTCCTTCTCAGGCCTTGTGACATCACAAATCTGACATTTCACAATCAGGACCGTTCTGAGACATGCTAACATAGATCTTCCCATAAACTGAGAAAGACACAATGGTCAGAAATAGGACTTTGTGAGGATAGAAGTTGCTTGTGGGACACCATGAAAATACATAAAAATTGGAAAAATGAAAATTCATGGTGTAGTCCCTGTGTGGTTCCTGTGGAAATAAGCCTCGACTTTCTAGGATCTCCTTTTAGTTGACCTTGTACCAGTGATTTGTACTGTCATGAAACTGTACTTTTTTCTATTGCAAACTTCTAATAAATTCTTCAATCAATCAATCAAAGGCGGATTTGGTCACCGCTCCAAAATGCCCGAATGTGCGTCTCTAAAAGAATTACGACCCGTCACTGAATGGGTGCATGAGACAACCTGACCGTACGGCGGACACCGCTTCTCCTTATTATCTCTGGCATCAAAACGCGACTGCCGTGACTAAAAAGGCCCCTCGCCGCGACAGCGTTTTGGGCTCTTTATCCACTTTAAAGAGACATAGGTTAACGAGTGCTTCATGACCTGCAAGGAGAGCATCACACGGCCAACCGGGGAGCCTCCTTGTGATGTACGCATGCAGCTGCCCTGGCGCGTAGACGGAGGAGCCGCGTGTGAATCAATCAACGTCGCCAAGAGGACCTGAGGCTGTGGATCAGAGAGGGAACAAGACAAGGTGGCCCCTTCACATCCTCTTCCCATATCAAGGGATCAATCACCTGACAAAGCGGTAGCCCCTTCTGAGGCAATAAAAGACGGCACTCTCAGAGGCAGTGGGAGAACAATGCGTGCACAGAGCTCTCTAACACGGGGAGGGAGACCTCAGATTATACCATGAGCACACGCATACGCACAGGGGTGTCACACCAAATTCTGGGCCCTATGGGTACAAGGATTCACCGCGGGGCCCCCCATGAATGTTCTTCATAGGAGGGAGGGAGGTTTAACCCATTTAGACATGGGAACGCATTATTACGCATTGTTTTGTGCTTTAACTATCGGTGCTGCGCTGCGAGCTTGTCGATCTGCTATTTTTGAAAAATCCTGAAAATGTGTCTTTGAATAATATTATTTCAAATCCTTCTAAGGTTTTTTTTTTTTTAACTGTTTCCCATCTCAAAATATTTAGTTGCAGGGACCTCCCAGAAGCAGAATTTTAGTTACAAATGTTCGCTTAAAAAAACACATGTATTCAAAGATTTGGACACAACTTCACAACTTTTCAGAAATAGCACATCTACAAGCTCGCAGCGCGGCACTCGGTGCCACGCTGCGAGCTTGTACATCTGCTATTTTTCAATAGCTAAATAATTAAGGCCCCCCTCCACCTTGGGCCCTAGTAACTCAGTCCTACTTTTCCCCTCCCCTTGGGACGCCCCTGCAGACCCATGCGTGTGTGTGAGTGTGTGTGTGTGTGTGTGTGTGTGTGTGTGTGCGTGTGCACGTGTGTGTATGCGTGTGTGTGTGGACAGCACAACTTACATTCCTGGCCGTGGCCACGATAAGGGATCACTCGCCCGCAGGGGCGTCACACCAAACTCTGGGCCCTGGGTACAAGGATTCACTGCGGGGCCCCCCATGAATGTTAACTATTGAAAAATAGCAGATATACAAGCTCACAGCGCGGCACCGAGTGCCGCGCTGCGAGCTTGTAGATCTGCTATTTTTGAAAAATCGTGAAAACGTGTGCAAGAAACCTATGTCAAGGACCCCCAAGATGATATGTATTTGGCCACGGACCCCGATCTCAAAATATTTCGCTCCAGGGACCTCCCAGAAGCAAAATTTTAGTTACAAATGTTCGCTTAAAAAATACATCTATTCAAAGATTTGCACACATTTTCACGACTTTTCAAAAATAGCAGATCTACAAGCTCGCAGCGCGGCACTCGGTGCCGCGCTGTGAGCTTGTATATCTGCTATTTTTCAATAGCTAAAGTTACTAGGGCCCCTCCACCTTGGGCCCTGGTAACTCAGTCCCACTTTCCTACCCCTTGTGACGCCCCTGCTCGCCCGTTCACACGGAACATCCAGGGGTCAAACATGCAGACGGAAGGTTAACCGTCCTTACGGAGTGCCATACCCAGCAAGGCCAGCTCTGTTCTCTGTTCCGTATTTATTGCTTAATTCATTGGTTTTTTACCAGAGGCTGTCCAGAATTAGCAGAGCACATTGCGTGTCATCGTCGTCCCAGTTGCCAAAAAACCAGACGCCATCTGAATAACAGATCCCCGGGGCGAAGCTGTGTCGGGAGTCAGTCCTGATGGAGACAAAAGGTCTGTCTGTTTATCGTGTCACCCCATTGATATTTGACTGGGGGTGGGGGGTGGTGGTGGTGGGGCTCCTTAGCAGTACCCCTCTCAATTAGCATATCGTCTTTAATTTGGGGCTTTTTTTTTTTTGCAAAATCGGTAAACAGTCTCCAACGTGACCGATCCACGCTGAAAAACAAGCGAGGGAGCGTGATAATGCCGGTACTGTACTGAGGAACATGGAGCAACGTGTAATTGTGCCATGGAATGCATGACAGGCCTGCCGATCCACAAAGGAGCCTTCTCTTACTGCAACGTGGGGGTCACGTCATATTTTTAGAATAGCCTTTCAAAGTCGAGCTCTCGGCTTTGTGACTTTAGTGTTCGGGTTTTAGGTGTGGACGCTTCTGTTCAAATCGGATCTAACAAGTTGTTTAACGCCATTGAAATTAACACAGGTTTTGAAAAAAACGTATTTGTATTAATTAAAGCAGTCTTTGTTGCTGTACATACTGAGGAATGTCGACGGCTACGTCTGATAGCGTTAACGTGACGATGATAAAGTACTACTTGTGCTAGTTCTAGCGCTGCTCTGTACGCCAGCGGTTCTCAACCTGTGGCCTGTGGCCCGCTAGGGTGGGCTGGGAGGATATTGCAAGTGGTCCCCCAGATAATTGTCAAAACACTAAGATTTTATTGATAGTGTAACATGAATATATATTAAAAAAGAAAATCATGGTTTTGCTTTTCTTTAAAACCGTGAAAAATGTGTTCATTGCGACCATAGGTCACAGTTTACTGTCAGAACCGGCACAGCTAACGCCTGACACTGTGGTTCCCCTGACACATCACTGTCTTGGCCATCTGGCCAGTGTGGCACAGAGTCACAGTGATGTCACAGTGATGATGTGGACATGATGCAGGGATGTCGATATATGAGCGTAAAGGGTCAGAGTCATAGTGATGTCACAGTGATGTGGACATCAGGGGGGATTGGGGATTTTTTGGTTCCCCTGTCATCCCAGGGATCTCCATATCTCCATATATGGGCATAAAAGGGAATTGTTCCCCTGGCATCTCAGGGATCTCCATATATGGGCATAAAAGGGACAGTCTGTCTGTCTGTCTGTCTGTCTGTCTGTCTGTCTGTCTGTTTAATGCTTGTCTTTATTGTTGATTGACTCTCACGCTCTGACATCACTGTGATGTCATGGGAACCAAATCCCTTTTATTGCCATATATGGAGATTGCTGTGATGCCAGAGGAACCAATCCCTTTGGCCAGATGGCCAAGACATGGCGCCACCTCGTCCTTCGAGGTCGCTTTCTCTCCCTGAGGCGGCTTACTGGTATTGTGATACCGATAAATAAGAACGTATTATTGCATTGATCTAAGCCGGAACACAATCGATTGATTGATCATGAAAATAAACATGCTCTGAAAATGCACTCGGCCCACAGCTACCCAACCTGACCGCTTGTTAACAAGTGGTCAGATGGGTGGGCCGCCGAGATGTTCAAGTGGGCCCTCGTCCAGGAAGCGAGTTTCTAAATTCTCCTTGCTAAGGCAAGGAGCGCTCGTTTTCACCAGCGTCGGCAGGTTAGCTACTCACCAGCGTCAGCAGACTCAGCAGGTTAGCATTTCACCAGGTTAGCATTTCACCAGGTTAGCATTCACCAGCGTTAGTTTTACTGAGGTTAAGGTTAGGGTTAGAGTTGGGGTTAGGGTTAGGGTTAAGGCCTAACCTATAGAATAGGGCTAAATCAGAAATTAGCCTACAAAACAAATATGTTGCTACATACTGTACATGTACTGTAAGCCCCTCCCAAACAGCAAAATGTGTTCCCGGCCTGAATGGGTTAAAGGATAGGTTCAGGTTTTGGTGCACCTCTGCCGCGGTCCAAGTGACTACAATGGAGCGCTCCCTACCTCCGGTTCAGCCAATCACATGCTTCAAAAATGAGTCCGGGGCGTGGTTTTTCCTTAGCTCTCCTAGAATTTAGAAACTCGCGTCCAGGAAAGGTGGAGAACAGGGGTCATCACCATGCTGGCTTGTGGTGGACATTTCTGTCAAAATTCCATTTTCACCACGGACGTACAAAATGAGTTGACAATAATATCACCAGAAACACATAAAGAGCTATCCCCCTGTTTCCGCGAGAATTTACTGTAGCATTATTTGCGGGACACTTCCGGTTAACAGCAGACATACAAGCTCACGTCGCGTCGCAGATGCAACCGTTGTGAGCTTGTAGATCACTCTCAGCTGCAGCGCCGGAAGCTGCCTGCACATTCTGCGCAATGCACGACGGGATGTTGGAAAGTTGTGGATAGGATAGCCCTGAATGACCATAACAGGTCTGTAAGGTCTGTGATTCTGAGAGTGCACAAATGGAAACAAATGGACCCGTCCATCACTTAGACTTACGGAACCATTGCTGTATTGACTTTGACCTCTAAGGAACTATTGCTGTATTGACTTTGACCTCTAAGGACCTTCCAGGATGAGTGCTCATGTGCGCCTTGCGGTGACACGCTTCCTAGTTTCTTCTTTTTTCGCACTGATTTTTTGACACTGCACTATTAGGTTGTTAGTGTTGGTAGTTTCTGAGTATTTTTGCTTTGTTTAACAATGACTGTGAGATACTTGTTTGCACTAACTAGCATTGACTGCTATGGTCTCTTTTGCAAGACACTTTATGTATATATACTTATATATTATTCGCCCCCTCTATTGATGCACCTTCTCTTTATTGTCTCCACCAGCCGAAGGCTGAGGGAGAGTATGTTTTCCCCTCCGTCCGTCCGTCCGTCCGTCCGTCCGTGCGTCCGTGCGTGCGTGCGTCCGTGCGTGCGTGCGTGCGTCCGTGCGTCCTCGCAGTTTGTGAACAGCTAATCTCAGTCACCGTTGGCCCGATCGCTGCCAAACTGAGCACACACACTCCCTGGATGCCAATCTAGAACCTCTGCCCCACATTTTTCAAATCAGCCTCATGGTGGCGCTATAACAGGCCGATTTGTGTGGCCTGGTTGTTACCAGCTAATCTCCGGCGCCGTTGGCCCGATCGCTGCCAAACTGAGCACACACACTCCCTGGATGCTAATTCAGAACCTCTGCCCCACATTTTTTAAATCAGCCTCATGGTGGCGCTATAACAGGCCGATTTGTGTGGCCTGGTGGAGACCTGTGCTCGTTGGTACTGTACTGCTCTTGTCTTTGTTTTTTTCCCCTCTTATCTATCTTTTCTTACGTCTCTGTAACTTTGTAAATAACTGTATACTGCTGTGTTACTTCTGGACAACTGAATTTCCCCCTTGGGATAATAAAGGTATCTATCTATCTATCTATCTATCTATCTATCTATCTACAGTGTGCTGTACACACTCAGAGTTATGGGGGTCCTTGCAAATAAAATGTTTTAGAACCGCTAGTACTAGTGCACTCATAATGTGCCATAGTGACGTAGTAGTAAATCGGTGTCAAATATTCTGAAGAAAACCTGGAGACTGACATTCAGTAATTGGGTCTTATGATCAAAATAAGGACATTATAATGGTGTGTAAAAAATAAAATCTAACATTTTACACAGACACATTTGTCCGTGTACGGACATATTGATGACCCCTGCCCAGGGGTGTCGCACCAAATTCTGGGCCCTGGGGGTACAAGGATTCACCGCGGGACCCCCATGAATGTTCTTCATAGGGGGGCATTATTTTGTGCTTTAACTATTGAAAAATACCAGATATACAAGCTCACTGCGAGCTTGTAGATCTGCTATTTTTGAAAAATCGTGAAAATCTTTTACTATTTCAAATCCTTCTAAGGTTTTTTTTGAAAAACCTATGTTCCTATGTCAGTGGTGCTCAAACTTTTTCATGTGAAGGACCCCCAAAATGATAGGTATTTGGCCACGGACCCCCATCTCAAAATATTTAGTTCCAGGGACCCCCCCCCCCCACTTTGAGTTACAAATGTTCGCTTAAAAAGTATATTATATTCAAAGATTTGCACACATTTTCACGACTTTTCAAAAATAGCAGATGTACTGTACAAGCTTGCAGCGCAACACTCGGTGCTGCGCTGTGATCTTGTACATCTGCTATTTTTCAATAGCTAAAGTATAAAATAATTAAGGCCCCTCCACCTTGGGCCCTGGTAACTCAGTCCCACTCCCCCCCCTTGTGACGCCCCTGCCCCTGGCCCTGATCCTGATCCAGGTGAGGTGGAGATCCAGGTTGGAGAGTTCGTGCTACGACGCGCTGCATTCTCCTGCTCTACTCTGACACCATGCATGTTGTTTATGTGTCCAACGTTGTTTTATTACCGTGCCCCCCCCCCCCCCCCCACACACACACACACACACACACACACACACACACACACACACACACACACACACACACACACACACACGGACACGGACACACACGGACACGGACACACACACGGACACACACTCTTCACACAACATTAAGAGCTGCTCCTTTCAGTCCTGTTCCGGACATCATATGAGTGATCATATGACTGTGAATCATAATGCGGTGAATATTATTGCTGTCACCACCATCATTAGCACACAAGCATTCAGAATGATGGGAATGCTAATTTATTATTCTACTGAATAACCCCAAAGCGTGAACTTGAGAGCAGAGCAATAATGCAGCGTTTTTACTTTCCTTGTACAATGCGATAATAATAATAATAATAATAATAAGTGTAATACTACTACGTGTGATAATAACAATAGGAAGAGACATATTATCGTCGGGTGGAAACCTTATATGTCCAAAACCGTTTGTTTTGTATTCATCGTTTTTAAAATGATTTAAACTAGAGAAAACAGCCGATCTACAATTACACAACACCGTTGTGTGCTTGCAGATCAGCTGTTTTCACTACTTTTGTGCGACGTCCTTGTGTGATGAAGCAGTGCTTCACTTTGCGAAAAAAAAATTACAAATTTGAAACTTGGGAGATACAAGGTTTCTGCCCGACAGTGACGATATATTCATATATATATAGATATAGATATAATAATGTCCAATCTTTTACCTGAAAAAAAAAAAAAAAAAAAAAAAACGAAACAAAACAAAAACATGCCATATACATAAAACGTCCTCCCTTTTTAAGGCTCTTTTGTCATGGGTTCATCACAACCCCGCTGATGAGATCCTTGACGAGGAGGAGGCATGCAGTGACGGGGAGGAGATCCAGGCCAGGCCTTGGACAACATGTACTCTAGGTGACACGGGGGGGGCTCAGCCTCACGCCGTGCCCCCAGCCCATGCAGCGCTACAGAGCCCAGCCCGCCGGTGGCTGTGAATGCCCCCCTCTCAGGGGATTGGTTAATGATTGCCCTTATCCGGGGCCGGCTAGGGAGCCCCAGGCGTATCATTGGACAGAAGAGAGAGAGAGAGAGAGAGGAAAAAAAGCGAGTGGCCAGGATGCCGTTGTTGGGGAGGGCAAGCGTAGGGGTCTAAATGGCACAGAATTCCACCCCGAGCCCTTGGACGCATGAAGCGCAACATTGTGCTTTTGCCACAATAGCCACACTGTGGACACGATCCTGTCTAATTCAATTAGCCGGGGAGATGGTGCATAAATTCCCCCTCAAGAATTCCTCTGATGCGCGCAGGGGTTGCCCCCAATGTTGAGGTCCCGTGTGTGAGTGGCGTCTGTGTTTTGGAGGTTCCCGTCCAACGTCCGCCTAACCTGTCAGACACAATGCTGCGCTCTGTGGAGGGACAATGACATCCCTTTAACGTTGGCCAGACCTGAACTTAATTCTGTAGAGGGCCAAGGTTATGAGTCACGCTACCAGACGTGCACACACACACACACACACACACACACACACACACACACACACACACACACACACACACACACACACACACACACACACACACACACAAAGTGGCTCACTGACCACTTCCCCTGGGGTCAGGGAGCTGGATGACATGCAGCAGCACCCATGCCTCGCAGAGGTTAAAGAGCTGCCATTTTGTACTGCGCTAATATGCATACGGCATTCAGTTTCATTTCAGTCCTTGGCACTTTAATAATGCTTTATTTTCAGCTACGGTATTTAAAACGTGTTTGCTGGATATGCCGGTTGTTTATTACTACTTATAACTACAGTAGCATGGCCAGAGAATACAACTTTCTTCGCGCAATTTCATTTTTAAGACAAAATCGTGAGCATACAATTTGAAAATCACAGATGGGCGTGAGAACAGTTGTTCATCGACCGCTGTGCGTAAAGCAGTCAGACGTGCGAGTACATCTGAGTCGAGATGCAATATCGTTTGCCGCAGGCGGAACCGTGTCAAGCGAAAGAAAGAGAAAAATGAAAATACAGTCTCTCCCACCCTTTGTGGTTGTTGGGTTGCGACCAGAAATCCCATGCGAGTTGCAAGTTGTGAGATACCAAGGGTCCCTCTAAACTGCTGCCAACAATCCGAGCACACATCTTTTCCAGTGGCCAGGAAAAACATCATTTACATCAATGCAGTGGGATGGCGTAACTATTTGGCGATCGGGATGCCACCCTGTATGACTCAGTCTATAAGGGGATTTTCGCTGGAAAAAATTAAGCAGGACTATTCCAAAATAATGAGCAAAATTCCTCCACTTCACATTGTAGTGGGCCCGTGTTTTTGAGGAAGGGGGGGGGGGGGAGCTGAAAAAATAAATCCGCTGAATAGAAAGCGAGGTCATTTTGGCGTGTCTCTCTGATAATTCTGCAGACCATTTTGAATGAAAAGGATTATAATCCATTGTGAGACTTGTATTACATGTTTAATACTTTTTAAAACCTGGCAATATCGTTGGGCGAGATAAATGAGACTATCAGAATCCATGCTGTTTATGCCAAGTTATTGTATTTGCGACAATAGCAGGATATAATTCAGACAATTCATCTGTTGAACAGTTCAAGTGCAGTTTTGTTCCCTAATGAAATATCCACCCTTTGGAAAAAAAATGTTTTATTCTCTGACTGAAATGGCGGTGGATATGTAAGAAGTACAATTAAATAAGGTAAAGCTAGATTAACAACTGCTAATGATCAAAGGAAAAGTGTATTTCCAACCATGTTGTAATTCCACCAACACGGCAGGAAATTAAAGCAAATGAAAGCTCCCCTCAGACTCATTTAGGGGCTTTTCCCTGACTCAGTAGAAAGGTTGAAACCTTTTCATCTCCTCCACCATCAAACCAACACACCCAACAGGAAGCATATTTCATCATAATTCATGCTCTTTATATCGCAGTTGTCGGGCGGAAACCTCTTATCTCCATAATTCAAACTTTTGCCGCTTTTCTTTTTCGTAAAATTAACGCCCTGCTCGATCGTACTGCTGCAGCGTCACACATAATAAGCATCAGAAGTAGCAGATCTACAAGCTTGAGACACGCCGCAAAGCGACACGTTTTGAGCTTGTAGGATCTGCTACTTTGGGATTTGAATCCTGTAAAGTAACAGTTTTGGACATATGAGGTTTCCACCCGACAGAGACGATTTAATGCCTCTCATGTGAAGAAATAGAAAAAGATGTTTCAAATCCCTCTTTAACTCATTCTGGGCGATCCCCGTAGAAACCGTAGATTTCCCGCTGTACCGCGGTGCCATGCCCATCGATCCCGGAAGTTTAATTAGCTTTAATCATTATGAAAGGATTAAAAGTATTATCGCAGATTTTCGCTGATTCTGGCTCTTTAGGCCCGCCCCCCTAACTGTATCCAGTCATTTCCGGTCTGGACCGGATCTAGCTTTCCGTATCCGGTCTGAGCCTGGGCCATAGTCCCGCCTCCGTTGGTTTACAGTGTAACAGAAGAGAAAGCTACTCGGCGATGGAACACTCGTTTTTCAATCGGATTTTTGCGTTTGGAAACTTTGATCCAGTCTCTACACGCCTGGATTATGATCCCCGCACATATCGCGCGTTTTGTGCGCGAACGTGTCCACTTGTTACCATAGCGCACAGTTGGCTTTTTTCAATGTTTTTTCATGTAAACACTGGCGGATAAGCAGGGATACAGCGTGGCAACGGATATGTCTATTTCAATGGGGTTTTTTTTATTCAAAAGCTTGTCACCGAGTCTACAGTCTACTAGATGAGTCGCGCACAGATTGTGCACGATGCGTGCGCGTGCCCACGTTAATAAAAGGTAAGGACAATTTGGCAGCTGCTTACTACAGCTAGTTTAAAATGGCAGCAAAATTGTTAAGGGAACTCAAAAGATAATCATGTATGTTTGTCTCTTTTTTTAGTACCACGGCTTGCTCAAGTGTTGGCTCACTGTGTCGCACGCTCGCTAAGGGTGATCAGGCATTTACTGACGTGCCACCGAGACCCAGCCATGACTCGTATGACACACAGCTGCACGCAGGCACGCACACTAGAGCCCTGCAAGCCCGCCGGGACCCGACCAGGGCCCGGCCCGGCCCGCCAAAAACGGGCCGGACGGGCTCGTTTCTGAAACTCACCAACGGGCCTAGGGCCGGGCCGGGCTCAGAACCATGCTCGGAACATTTCGCGCTGTGAATTTCACACATGACGTCTCTGTGTGCGACTGTGCATGAGAGTGAGACAGCAGGTGCCTCGCATAGCCTATAGTCTTCTAGGCTATGGGTTCTATCTCTGATTGGTCGTGACATGAGTACATTAGCCAATGGCCGCAACGAGCAGAGGGCTTTACGTCTTTTATTCTGTCACACACTCACACAAACTCTGTGTGTCTGCGACTCGCACAGCGAGACTAGAATATTAGGAGCACTACTGTAGATTCAACAATTTTACAGTCATTCCTCAAATAAATCGCCCTGTAAGGATTCCCCGACCTCCCGTATCCGTTCATTACGGAATGCGTCTTTACTCTTTAGTAGGCTATAACTGGACGATACTCCGTATTTTACGAGATGGCTTAACCACGGCAAGCCGACAATAATATCAATCAATCAAGGTCTAATTTTCTGCTGTGAGGATATACAGTAACATAACAAACGGTGGGTGGAGGAAGATTTCTTACTTGTGTTGTGATGTTGACTTCTTTCTTTTAATCAGAGCGCAAGACGAGCACAGTTAGAGTAGAGGGCTGTATAGTGTCTCCGACCACAGCTTTTTTGTGGGAAAGTTCCAACTTTCTAACGTGCGTGCAGCTTTCCGAACTCAAATTAGGAGTAATCCTTTTCAGAAGTTGCAAGACATGTCATTTTGTAGTTGAACCGGAACTTTCAGACGCAAATTTCGGTGGTCTGTGACAGTATGGACCTTGAGAGTGTAGCTGCTGCACGCAGCAGTGAAAGCCACGCACGTAAATATTTAATTAAATAATAAAGTGACGGGCTTACGGGCCGGGCCGGGCTCGGTTCTGAAACTCACCAACGGGCCTGGGGCCGGGCCGGGCCTTAATTCCACGGGCCCGGGCCGGGCCGGGCCCCACATTTCAGGCCCGTGCAGGGCTCTAACGCACACACACACGCACGCACGCACGCACGCACGCACGCACGCACGCACGCACGCACGCACGCACGCACGCACGCACGCACGCACACACACACACACACACACACACACACACACAGTGGTGTAAAAGTAACTTAGTACATTTACTCCAGTACTGTAATTTTAGGGTATTTTCACTCTACTTGAGTATTTCCAATGTCCAATACTTTTACTTCTATCTACTCCACTATATGTCAAATATTGTTCTTTTTACTCCACTATAATAATTTGAAAACCTTTAGTTACTACTTTGCATATTATAATATTCTAAAACATAGGGGACATGAACCACTTTAGCCCCATTTTATACCTTAGGCGATTTGAAAATAGTCGATCTTGTAGATCTGATAGATCTTGGGGATCTATTTTCAAATATGTCATACTTTTGGTGCTTTAAGTGGGCTACATTTGGATGCCAATACTTTCACTCGGGCAAATTTGAAATTCAGGAGCTGCAACAGTAGTATTTCTACATAGCCGTATTATCGATACTTTTACTTTACATGTACAAAATGTGAGTACTTTTTCCACCACTGGCCGTGCACTCACACAGCCACACACACGCACACGTGCACGCACACACGCACACGCAGACCCACGCGGTCGGTATGTGACACAGGGCCAATTTTGCCCCCCCCCCCTTCCTATTTTACCCTGACAGGTTGAGGGTTGCACTTGTTCATTGCCAGATTGTTTCTGTTAGCGCTGGGCACTGACCCCGGCTGTTTCTACCTGCCTGCGTCTGGGAAGGAGGCCAGCTGCCTTCCCTTTCCCCCGGACTCCTCGCAGCACACAGCCCATAAAGCTGTCAATACGCGTGTCGGGCCAAGGCACCTTTGCCACAATTTAACTCAGCAAATTTCCCCTCTTCTTCTTTTTCCCTGGCGCAAATATTCTCACACCACCGTACCCCCCCCCCCCCCCCCCCTCAGACCTCCCAGCACCCAGAAATACACTCTCATCGTCTCTGGCCGGCCTGCATTTGTGTCGTGTGTGTGTGTGTGTGTGTGTGTGTGTGTGTGTGTGTGCCTGTATATACACACACACACACACACACACACACACACACACACACACACACACACACACACACACACACACACACACACACACACATATATATATCGTCGTTGTCGGGTGGAAACCTTGTATGTCCAAAACCGTTTGTTTTGCATTTATCATTTTTAAAATGATTTAAACTAGTGAAAACAGCCGATCTACAAGCACACAACGCCTCGCACCGCGAGGCGTTGTGTGCTTGTAGATCGGCTGTTTTCACTACTTTTGGGCGATGGCCTTGTGTGATGAAGCAGTGCTTTACTTTGCGAAAACTGCACAAATTTGAAACTTGGAGATACGAGGTTTCTGCCTGACAGCGACTATATATATATATATATATATATATATATATATATATATATATATACGTGTATATATATCGTCGTTGTCAGGTGGAAACCTTGTATGTCCAAAACCGTTTGTTTTGTATTTATCATTTTTAAAATGATCCAAACTAGTGAAAAGCCGATGTTGTGTGCAAGGTGTTGTGTGCTTTTAGATCGGCTGTTTTCACTACTTCTGTGCGACGGCCTTGTGTGATGAAGCAGTGCTTTACTTTGCCAAAAAAATTACAAATGTCTAACTTTTTTCTGCCCGACAGTGACGATATATAGAGATATACAGTAGTAGCAGATCCACAAGCTCGAAACACAGCGACACGTTTTGGGAATTGAGGCTGGAACTCACTTTGGCTCCTCCCCTTTCTTAGTCCACTTCCTCCCTGGTGCCTTTAACACTACATGTTAAAGATGGGGTGCCATGATTTTCCCCTCTATAAAACATGATTACAGTATCTACTATTATGATTATACTAGGAGGAAGAATTTTTCCAAAAAAGTGTACAGAAAGAGTTAAAACCCACCCACCAGTTCATTGGTATGCGTGGTTGTCTTGGTGGGTGGTGACCCAGCTGAAGTTAGCCACACCCACATGTGTTGGGTGAATGGTAATTATGGGAGGGGTTGATTCTATGATGTAATAAGTATGGGTGTTTTTGGAACGGCACGTCTGACCCAGCAGGTGGCATCCTCCAGCTAAAAAGCCAAATAAAAAGAGAATGCATAATTGCTCATAACAACCACACCAGGGGGTCTAATGAAGTACTGTCAACCTCCTAGACACATGAAAACCAGAAAAAGTACAAAACTATGGCACCACCTCTTTAAAGGCAGTGGTGTGACAGGTTCACTGTTATCTTGCGAGATTACCCCAACTATAGTCGCCAGACTGCTGACGCCCACAATTTTCAAAATGCTTCCGTCACACAGTCTGGAGCAACGGAACCCTGCCAGCCAAATGACGTCATGATGACGTCATGATGACGTCCTCCGCTGACT
Source organism: Nannobrachium achirus (assembly GCF_963921795.1). NCBI lineage: Eukaryota > Metazoa > Chordata > Actinopteri > Myctophiformes > Myctophidae > Nannobrachium > Nannobrachium achirus. The sequence goes on along the minus strand of NW_027665155.1, from coordinate 36,637 downwards.
CCGGTGACGTTCAGAACTATAGGCCAATTCACAGCCCATATGGGGATGATCTTGACGTCATTACCAGGACGTCAAATGGACTTTTTTTGTTTGACAGGATTATTGTTATTGTTTGTAATGTTATAGTTGAAATATGAGCACGTAAAGGTTATATTCTGGGACATATCTGACTTGTTATGATATTTATTTGGCCTCGATCGAAACCCTCTCTGATTAATCCAGGGCTTCCGTTTTTGTGGGCAGGATTTATGTAGGTTGATATTCTAGGCCAGATCTGACGAGTCATGGTTTGACTTGATTTGGCCCAAATAGAGACGTCACTGGTCCTGACCCTGCTTGCTGGGAAGCTCTGAAAAGGAGTAAAATATCAAGCGGAAGGGGGCACGGTGGTGCAGTGGTTAGCACTTCGCCTCACAGCCAGAAGGTCCTGGGTTCGATTCCCGCCAGGAGAAGCTGTGGGCGCTGGGGGCGTGTTCCTCCACCCGCGTCATTAGCACCCACACCCTAGGTGGGGTTGGCGATAGGGCCTCTCTGTGGTGGGTTTGCATGTTCTCCCCGTGTCTCCTTGGGCATAGGCCCTCACACAAAAACATGCAGTAGTCCTGGTTTCTATACTACCTCCCCGTAGCCAGCCAGGTGCTCCCATGCAATGTCCCCTGGCGCGGCAGGGGGAGAGCGGAAACCAGGACTACAGGTTAGGTAGTCACCGGGTGAGAAAAATGGGTTGCAAAAATCGTGGGATAAAAAACATTTAAAAAATATATATATATATATCAAGCGGATGTGAAGCCTATTCTCCACTTCCATTTCATCTCTACCATCATGCAAATGTATCCTAATATAAATCAAAATCATCTAAGCATAATATAGCTTGCTGCTTTTCGTGAACTGAAATGCCAGCTTCCGTTACTCGGATTTCGGGATGTGTATAGTTCCAGACTCTATAGGCCAGGGGTCTTCGACGTTTTCAGGCCAAGGACCCCTCAGTTGAGAGAGAGATGAAGCAGGGACCCCCTACAACCTTTTCATAGATTCCATTTAGTTTCATTGTTTGACAGCACAATCATCATCAGTGTATTTTGGATTCATGTCAATGTGTGTTTTCAGATATTTAACCACTTGAACCGTCAATACTTAATAAACTTAAAACCTTTCACTCTGTACTTAGTCTGCTCTTTTTCCCCTCTACACCAAACCTCTTTGCCAAAAATAGCAGATCTACAAGCTCACAACGCCTCGCAGCTATTTTTGGCTAAAGTTCTCAGAATATGGACACTAAGTGCTTTAAGTGGTTAATGTAAAACAGGAGGAAAAGTTTCTATCACACAAAGATTTGGGGGACCCCCTGTAGTAACTATGAAGACCCCTGCTATAGGCTATAGCATTCGGAGATTGTGGAATAGTTGTTTGGCTACACGAGACAACGCAAACTATTACTAGCAGCCACGCACGCAGAGTGAAACTAGAATTTGGCTATTTGTCCATGAGAAGATCCTCCCTTGACTTGAGGGGAGTTCATCAAATTCATGCATTCATACCTCATATTACACTATTGCTATTCGCCACAAAAGAAAAAAAAGACAAATGATATTGAAGGAGTGTTTATTACCCTTGTAGATCTTGTAGATGGGGGTGGGGGCGGTATTTGTTTAAGTATAGAGTGTTTAAGTTGTTCAAATTGATGTTAATGGGTTTAGGGGTGAATCATAGAAGTGTTTCTATCACTTTGTGTCAATGTCTGTTTCTAGTTTGGACTCCTTCCATCTGGGCCTGTAAACACAGCAGACAGAGCTGCTGCTTCTGCTGATGTGTCCAACAGATCGTCGCTGACGCTGCAGAAACCTCTCATCTCCACATTCTAACTCAGGGGTCTTCAACGTTTTCAGGCCAAGGACCCCTTAGTTGAGAGAGAGACGAAGCAGACAACTTTTTCATAGATTGCATTTAGGTTCGTCGTTTGACAGCACAATCATCAGTGTATTTTGGAATCATGTCAATTTGTGTTTTCAGATATTTAACCGCTTGAACCGCCAATACTTAAAAAACTTGACCTTTCACTCTGTACTTAGTCTGCTCTTTTTCCCCTCTACACCAAAACAGCCGAGCTTGTAGATCTGCTATTTTTTGGCTAAAGTTCTCCGAATATGGAGGCTTGGGTTCAAGTGCTTAATATATAAAAGGAGGGGGGGAAAAGTTTCTATCACACTAAGATTTGGATGACCCCCTGTAGTGACTCTGAGGACCCCCTAGGGGTCCCGGACACCCTGTTGAAGACCCCTGTTCTAACTTGTTGTGTTTCTTCATAAATCAACGGCCCTACTTGGATCATTTGACTGCGTCACACAAAAGCATCAAAAGTAGCAGATCCGCAAGCTCGGAACGCAGCGAGAAGCGACGCGTTCCGAGCTTGTAGATCTGCCACTTTTGATGCTTCGGAATTCGAATCCAGGAAAGCGACAGTTTCGGACATACAAGGTTTCCACCGTGACAAGAGACGGGATACAGTATCACGGGCCAGGCAGGGAGGGCTGGGCTGTCACTAATGCCGTTAGCTTAGCTATCAGCTGAGTCATAGGGCTAATTGCTAACATTGGAAACGGTTTATTCCATTTGCATCCTGCGTACTCCAGAGCCCTCCACTCAACAAAAGAGAATCCCTCATCCTCTCCTCCTCCCCAACAATTAGGGACCTCGCCTCGTTGTTGCCGGCATCAGCAAAAATACGAAACACTTTGCATCAGCAAGTAGCAGGAACGAACGTATTGCCGTTCAGTATTCCACGACCGTCGCTTCTCACGGGTGCTTGTTTTGTTTTAGGTGGTGGGCGGGGGGGGGTCTGGAGCAATAAAAAAATACTTTGTTTTTTTAAAGAAATATATTACTTTATATATTCTGGGGGATGGAAAAATGCTAAATTGGTGAAAAAGGTTGTGAGGAATAATTGGATTGTTTTGGCCATTCCCAGTGTTTTAAATAAGTCATGATGATCTCCTAAGGGTCAGAGCTAAACTTCAGTCAAACACAAATGTGCAAATATAAACAGTCTCTCAATATTGCTTCAATGGGCAATTTGACCTCAGGAGATTCTTCTGCTGCAGAGAGAGAGAGAGAGAGAGAGAGAGAGAGAGAGCGAGAGAGAGAGCGAGAGAGAGAGGGAGAATTGAGTTTATTAATGGGGGGCTTTCCATTTAGAATGAGAATTTAAAATGTTGTAATAAAAAACCTTTTTTTTAAAAACCTCGGGAATGGTTTCATGAAAGCCAGAGAAAAAAAGGACCCTCGTCCAACTTCCTGCCTCCTGATAAGTCTGTCCTTTCACATGTCTCTCCATGACATCATCGGTTTGGTAGTGCCAGGGGGCAAAAGGGTCATTTTTGGGGGGTTTAACTCTCAAATACCGGGAATGCGCCCGAGTCGCGTTAGATTTGAACCACTTTAACCATTATTTTATGCTTTAACTTTAGAAAAATAGCAGATATACAAGCTCACAGCGCGGCACCGAGTGCCGCGCTGCGAGCTTGTAGATCTGCTATTTTTGAAAAATCTTGAAAATGTGTGCAAGTCTTTGAATACCTTTGACCCGATCTTTGACCCCGACTTCTAAATCCTTCCTCTAAATCAGTGGTTCTCAAACTTTTTCATGTCATTGACCCCCAACATTACAGGTATTTTGCCTGCGGACCCCCATCTCAAAATATGTTGTTCCAGGGACCACCCAGAAGCAAACATTTGAGTTACAAATGTTCGCTTTCAAATAGATATATTCAAAGACTTACAAAAAAAAAGAAATCATGATTCTTCAAAAATAGCAGATCTACAAGCTTGCAGCGCGGCACCGAGCTTGTATATCTGCTATTTTTCAATAGTTAAAGCAGTCAATAATCCTAGGCCCTAAATGGGTTTAATCAGTGTTGTCATGGGTACTAACTGGCATCACTCACACAGCGTCTATATTTATCCCACACGAGTCCTGGAATAAACGTACTTATGGACAGACTCTCTGTGAGTTTGCTACTTGTTTTCCAAAACCCGACGAAAGAAAAAAAATATTGTCCTTTGCAGGAGATGCAGCAGCATTTTGACGTTTTCACCAGATTACCGTATGATTCTATGATTCTCTCGTCCGCTCGCTTGCAGCCCTGAAGTAATTAGACAGGATTTGATTACAGGACCTGTGGTCATCTTGGCTCAAATTTTCCGAGCACACTAGGAAATTATTTTCGGCGCATCCAGAAGGTTTCGTGCCTCGGTAACGTGTAATTCCCTTAACTGCTATGTATGCTTTTATGACACAAAGTGAATATTTCGGCAAACCTTACACATGTTTTTGTGAACTCCATAACGGTGTCTGCGCCATATCTCCTTGATGTCTACGAGGGCCGTACCTACAGTACAGTACACGGATTCCGGGACGTGCGGAGAATGTTAGAGAGGCAGGGCCTGAAATTTCTAAAAGGGCCTTTTGGTGAAAATAATGAAAATAGCAGACCCCCAAGCTTGTGAGCTTGTAGGTCGGCTATTTTCGGTGCTTGATACCACACTGAACTAAGCATAATCAAGTCAATACTGGAGATGTGACGTAACGGCATGGATTTCTACACAGAGAGGGCAATTCTATCAACATTAGATCCTGCATTCAAGTTCAGGAGAGTTTGAACAAGGCAATTCTCTTGAATGCTGCCTTCAGGTATGGCATGGATCGAAAGAGGGCATACTTTTCATTTTTTCACTATAGTAACATCTGCATTCATGGTCTGGAGAGGGCACTTTTTACAGACGGATAAAAGGGCAGGGGCTAAAAACTTAACAGTAAAACATAACCTTAACCCCAACTCTAAACCTAACAGCAAACCTAAGCTTAAGCCCAAGCCCAATCCCAAACTCAACCCTAAACCTAACCCCAACCCCAGCTCTAACCCTGCAACCCTGAACTGAACTCCAACCATAACCTCAACCCGAACCTCAACCCTTTAGGGTTAACCCCAACTCTAACCCCAAGCCCTGCCTTCAGAGCTCTACTTATTTTTCTTTATTTGTTTATTTAGACGGGACCATGCACAATTGCACATTAATGAACACTCAATACATGAATGTGAATTCAAGCTAGACGCTCGTTTCCACCCCTATAAGTCCCCACACATAGAAACACCACAATAACAACATGACAAAAACAGAGAGAGAACATATACTGTACAACTGCCTAAAAATATATTTTAAGAATGCCATTCCTACTAGCTAAAAACTCAAAGTCTAATACCTCAAGTCTCATACCTATAATAGAATATCTAAAGCCTAGTTTGAAATATCTAAGATTTAATCCAGTCCAAATAGGACTTATTGCTGCGTTGAACAGTGGTTCCCAAACTTTTCAGGTCGAGATGTAGGAAAAAGAAAATGGGATTTTTGAACCATAAAAAATGTGTCTGTGACCCGCAAATGGGTCCCGACTCCTGACCCACAGTGGCTATACCACTCTTTATCAATGTACTGTAAGCTACAACACTACAGTAGGCTATACCACTCTTTATCAATGTACTGTAAGCTACAACACTACAGTAGGCTAATACCACTCTTTATCAATGTACTGTAAGCTACAACACTACAGTAGGCTATACCACTCTTTATCAATGTACTGTAAGCTACAACACTACAGTAGGCTAATACCACTCTTTATCAATGTACTGTAAGCTACAACACTACAGTAGGCTATACCACTCTTTATCAATGTACTGTAAGCTACAACACTACAGTAGGCTATACCACTCTGTATCAATGTACTGTAAGCTACAACACTACAGTAGGCTAATACCACTCTTTATCAATGTACTGTAAGCTACAACACTACAGTAGGCTATACCACTCTTTATCAATGTACTGTAAGCTACAACACTACAGTAGGCTAATACCACTCTTTATCAATGTACTGTAAGCTACAACACTACAGTAGGCTAATACCACTCTTTATCAATGTACTGTAAGCTACAACACTACAGTAGGCTATACCACTCTTTATCAATGTACTGTAAGCTACAACACTACAGTAGGCTATACCACTCTTTATCAATGTACTGTAAGCTACAACACTACAGTAGGCTATACCACTCTGTATCAATGTACTGTAAGCTACAACACTACAGTAGGCTATACCACTCTTTATCAATGTACTGTAAGCTACAACACTACAGTAGGTTAATACCACTCTTTATCAATGTACTGTAAGCTACAACACTACAGTAGGCTAATACCACTCTTTATCAATGTACTGTAAGCTACAACACTACAGTAGGCTATACCACTCTTTATCAATGTACTGTAAGCTACAACACTACAGTAGGCTATACCACTCTTTATCAATGTACTGTAAGCTACAACACTACAGTAGGCTAATACCATTCTTTATCAATGTACTGTAAGCTACACCACTACAGTAGGCTATACCACTCTTTATCAATGTACTGTAAGCTACAACACTACAGTAGGCTATACCACTCTTTATCAATGTACTGTAAGCTACAACACTACAGTAGGCTATACCACTCTTTATCAATGTACTGTAAGCTACAACACTACAGTAGGCTATACCACTCTTTATCAATGTACTGTAAGCTACAACACTACAGTAGGCTATACCACTCTTTATCAATGTACTGTAAGCTACAACACTACAGTAGGCTATACCACTCTTTATCAATGTACTGTAAGCTACAACACTACAGTAGGCTATACCACTCTTTATCAATGTACTGTAAGCTACAACACTACAGTAGGCTATACCACTCTTTATCAATGTACTGTAAGCTACAACACTACAGTAGGCTATACCACTCTTTATCAATGTACTGTAAGCTACAACACTACAGTAGGCTAATACCACTCTTTATCAATGTACTGTAAGCTACAACACTACAGTAGGCTATACCACTCTTTATCAATGTACTGTAAGCTACAACACTACAGTAGGCTATACCACTCTTTATCAATGTACTGTAAGCTACAACACTACAGTAGGCTATACCACTCTTTATCAATGTACTGTAAGCTACAACACTACAGTAGGCTATACCACTCTTTATCAATGTACTGTAAGCTACAACACTACAGTAGGCTATACCACTCTTTATCAATGTACTGTAAGCTACAACACTACAGTAGGCTAATACCACTCTTTATCAATGTACTGTAAGCTACAACACTACAGTAGGCTAATACCACTCTTTATCAATGTACTGTAAGCTACAACACTACAGTAGGCTATACCACTCTTTATCAATGTACTGTAAGCTACAACACTACAGTAGGCTAATACCACTCTTTATCAATGTACTGTAAGCTACAACACTACAGTAGGCTATACCACTCTTTATCAATGTACTGTAAGCTACAACACTACAGTAGGCTAATACCACTCTTTATCAATGTACTGTAAGCTACAACACTACAGTAGGCTATACCACTCTTTATCAATGTACTGTAAGCTACAACACTACAGTAGGCTAATACCACTCTTTATCAATGTACTGTAAGCTACAACACTACAGTAGGCTATACCACTCTTTATCAATGTACTGTAAGCTACAACACTACAGTAGGCTAATACCACTCTTTATCAATGTACTGTAAGCTACAACACTACAGTAGGCTAATACCACTCTTTATCAATGTACTGTAAGCTACAACACTACAGTAGGCTATACCACTCTTTATTAAGGTACTGTAAGCTACAACACTACAGTAGGCTAATACCACTCTTTATCAATGTACTGTAAGCTACAACACTACAGTAGGCTATACCACTCTTTATTAAGGTACTGTAAGCTACAACACTACAGTAGGCTAATACCACTCTTTATCAATGTACTGTAAGCTACAACACTACAGTAGGCTATACCACTCTTTATTAATGTACTGTAAGCTACAACACTACAGTAGGCTAATACCACTCTTTATCAATGTACTGTAAGCTACAACACTACAGTAGGCTATACCACTCTTTATCAATGTACTGTAAGCTACAACACTACAGTAGGCTAATACCACTCTTTATCAATGTACTGTAAGCTACAACACTACAGTAGGCTAATACCACTCTTTATCAATGTACTGTAAGCTACAACACTACAGTAGGCTAATACCATTCTTTATCAATGTACTGTAAGCTACAACACTACAGTAGGCTATACCACTCTTTATCAATGTACTGTAAGCTACAACACTACAGTAGGCTATACCACTCTTTATTAATGTACTGTAAGCTACAACACTACAGTAGGCTAATACCACTCTTTATCAATGTACTGTAAGCTACAACACTACAGTAGGCTATACCACTCTTTATTAAGGTACTGTAAGCTACAACACTACAGTAGGCTATACCACTCTTTATCAATGTACTGTAAGCTACAACACTACAGTAGGCTATACCACTCTTTATCAATGTACTGTAAGCTACAACACTACAGTAGGCTATACCACTCTTTATCAATGTACTGTAAGCTACAACACTACAGTAGGCTATACCACTCTTTATTAATGTACTGTAAGCTACAACACTACAGTAGGCTAATACCACTCTTTATCAATGTACTGTAAGCTACAACACTACAGTAGGCTATACCACTCTTTATTAAGGTACTGTAAGCTACAACACTACAGTAGGCTATACCACTCTTTATTAAGGTACTGTAAGCTACAACACTACAGTAGGCTATACCACTCTTTATCAATGTACTGTAAGCTACAACACTACAGTAGGTTAATACCACTCTTTATCAATGTACTGTAAGCTACAACACTACAGTAGGTTAATACCACTCTTTATCAATGTACTGTAAGCTACAACACTACAGTAGGCTAATACCACTCTTTATCAATGTACTGTAAGCTACAACACTACAGTAGGCTATACCACTCTTTATCAATGTACTGTAAGCTACAACACTACAGTAGGCTAATACCACTCTTTATCAATGTACTGTAAGCTACAACACTACAGTAGGCTATACCACTCTTTATCAATGTACTGTAAGCTACAACACTACAGTAGGCTAATACCACTCTTTATCAATGTACTGTAAGCTACAACACTACAGTAGGCTATACCACTCTTTATCAATGTACTGTAAGCTACAACACTACAGTAGGCTATACCACTCTTTATCAATGTACTGTAAGCTACAACACTACAGTAGGCTATACCACTCTTTATTAAGGTACTGTAAGCTACAACACTACAGTAGGCTAATACCACTCTTTATCAATGTACTGTAAGCTACAACACTACAGTAGGCTATACCACTCTTTATCAATGTACTGTAAGCTACAACACTACAGTAGGCTATACCACTCTTTATCAATGTACTGTAAGCTACAACACTACAGTAGGCTATACCACTCTTTATCAATGTACTGTAAGCTACAACACTACAGTAGGCTATACCACTCTTTATCAATGTACTGTAAGCTACAACACTACAGTAGGCTATACCACTCTTTATCAATGTACTGTAAGCTACAACACTACAGTAGACTAATACCATTCTTTATCAATGTACTGTAAGCTACAACACTACAGTAGGCTATACCACTCTTTATCAATGTACTGTAAGCTACAACACTACAGTAGGCTATACCACTCTTTATCAATGTACTGTAAGCTACAACACTACAGTAGGCTATACCACTCTTTATCGCTACAACACTACAGTAGGCTATACCACTCTTTATCAATGTACTGTAAGCTACAACACTACAGTAGGCTATACCACTCTTTATCAATGTACTGTAAGCTACAACACTACAGTAGGCTATACCACTCTTTATCGCTACAACACTACAGTAGGCTAATACCACTCTTTATCAATGTACTGTAAGCTACAACACTACAGTAGGCTATACCACTCTTTATCAATGTACTGTAAGCTACAACACTACAGTAGGCTAATACCACTCTTTATCAATGTACTGTAAGCTACAACACTACAGTAGGCTAATACCACTCTTTATCAATGTACTGTAAGCTACAACACTACAGTAGGCTAATACCACTCTTTATCAATGTACTGTAAGCTACAACACTACAGTAGGCTAATACCATTCTTTATCAATGTACTGTAAGCTACAACACTACAGTAGGCTAATACCACTCTTTATCAATGTACTGTAAGCTACAACACTACAGTAGGCTATACCACTCTTTATCACTACAACACTACAGTAGGCTAATACCACTCTTTATCAATGTACTGTAAGCTACAACACTACAGTAGGCTATACCACTCTTTATCAATGTACTGTAAGCTACAACACTACAGTAGGCTAATACCACTCTTTATCAATGTACTGTAAGCTACAACACTACAGTAGGCTAATACCACTCTTTATCAATGTACTGTAAGCTACAGTACAACACTACAGTAGGCTAATACCACTCTTTATCAATGTACTGTAAGCTACAACACTACAGTAGGCTAATACCACTCTTTATCAATGTACTGTAAGCTACAACACTACAGTAGGCTAATACCACTCTTTATCAATGTACTGTAAGCTACAACACTACAGTAGGCTATACCACTCTTTATCAATGTACTGTAAGCTACAACACTACAGTAGGCTATACCACTCTTTATCAATGTACTGTAAGCTACAACACTACAGTAGGCTATACCACTCTTTATCAATGTACTGTAAGCTACAACACTACAGTAGGCTAATACCACTCTTTATCAATGTACTGTAAGCTACAACACTACAGTAGGCTAATACCACTCTTTATCAATGTACTGTAAGCTACAACACTACAGTAGGCTATACCACTCTTTATCAATGTACTGTAAGCTACAACACTACAGTAGGCTAATACCACTCTTTATCAATGTACTGTAAGCTACAACACTACAGTAGGCTATACCACTCTTTATCAATGTACTGTAAGCTACAACACTACAGTAGGCTATACCACTCTTTATCAATGTACTGTAAGCTACAACACTACAGTAGGCTATACCACTCTTTATCAATGTACTGTAAGCTACAACACTACAGTAGGCTATACCACTCTTTATCAATGTACTGTAAGCTACAACACTACAGTAGGCTAATACCATTCTTTATCAATGTACTGTAAGCTACAACACTACAGTAGGCTAATACCACTCTTTATCAATGTACTGTAAGCTACAACACTACAGTAGGCTAATACCATTCTTTATCAATGTACTGTAAGCTACAACACTACAGTAGGCTATACCACTCTTTATCGCTACAACACTACAGTAGGCTATACCACTCTTTATCAATGTACTGTAAGCTACAACACTACAGTAGGCTATACCACTCTTTATCAATGTACTGTAAGCTACAACACTACAGTAGGCTAATACCACTCTTTATCAATGTACTGTAAGCTACAACACTACAGTAGGCTATACCACTCTTTATTAAGGTACTGTAAGCTACAACACTACAGTAGGCTATACCACTCTTTATCAATGTACTGTAAGCTACAACACTACAGTAGGCTAATACCACTCTTTATCAATGTACTGTAAGCTACAACACTACAGTAGGCTAATACCACTCTTTATCAATGTACTGTAAGCTACAACACTACAGTAGGCTATACCACTCTTTATCGCTACAACACTACAGTAGGCTAATACCACTCTTTATCAATGTACTGTAAGCTACAACACTACAGTAGGCTATACCACTCTTTATCAATGTACTGTAAGCTACAACACTACAGTAGGCTAATACCACTCTTTATCAATGTACTGTAAGCTACAACACTACAGTAGGCTAATACCACTCTTTATCAATGTACTGTAAGCTACAACACTACAGTAGGCTAATACCACTCTTTATCAATGTACTGTAAGCTACAACACTACAGTAGGCTATACCACTCTTTATCAATGTACTGTAAGCTACAACACTAGAGTAGGCTAATACCATTCTTTATCAATGTACTGTAAGCTACAACACTACAGTAGGCTAATACCACTCTTTATCAATGTACTGTAAGCTACAACACTACAGTAGGCTAATACCATTCTTTATCAATGTACTGTAAGCTACAACACTACAGTAGGCTAATACCACTCTTTATCAATGTACTGTAAGCTACAACACTACAGTAGGCTATACCACTCTTTATCAATGTACTGTAAGCTACAACACTACAGTAGGCTAATACCACTCTTTATCAATGTACTGTAAGCTACAACACTACAGTAGGCTAATACCACTCTTTATCAATGTACTGTAAGCTACAACACTACAGTAGGCTATACCACTCTTTATCGCTACAACACTACAGTAGGCTAATACCACTCTTTATCAATGTACTGTAAGCTACAACACTACAGTAGGCTATACCACTCTTTATCAATGTACTGTAAGCTACAACACTACAGTAGGCTAATACCACTCTTTATCAATGTACTGTAAGCTACAACACTACAGTAGGCTAATACCACTCTTTATCAATGTACTGTAAGCTACAACACTACAGTAGGCTAATACCACTCTTTATCAATGTACTGTAAGCTACAACACTACAGTAGGCTATACCACTCTTTATCAATGTACTGTAAGCTACAACACTACAGTAGGCTATACCACTCTTTATCAATGTACTGTAAGCTACAACACTACAGTAGGCTATACCACTCTTTATCAATGTACTGTAAGCTACAACACTACAGTAGGCTAATACCACTCTTTATCAATGTACTGTAAGCTACAACACTACAGTAGGCTAATACCACTCTTTATCAATGTACTGTAAGCTACAACACTACAGTAGGCTATACCACTCTTTATCAATGTACTGTAAGCTACAACACTACAGTAGGTTAATACCACTCTTTATCAATGTACTGTAAGCTACAACACTACAGTAGGCTATACCACTCTTTATCAATGTACTGTAAGCTACAACACTACAGTAGGCTAATACCACTCTTTATCAATGTACTGTAAGCTACAACACTACAGTAGGCTAATACCACTCTTTATCAATGTACTGTAAGCTACAACACTACAGTAGGCTATACCACTCTTTATCAATGTACTGTAAGCTACAACACTACAGTAGGCTAATACCACTCTTTATCAATGTACTGTAAGCTACAACACTACAGTAGGCTATACCACTCTTTATCAATGTACTGTAAGCTACAACACTACAGTAGGCTAATACCACTCTTTATCAATGTACTGTAAGCTACAACACTACAGTAGGCTAATACCACTCTTTATCAATGTACTGTAAGCTACAACACTACAGTAGGCTAATACCACTCTTTATCAATGTACTGTAAGCTACAACACTACAGTAGGCTAATACCACTCTTTATCAATGTACTGTAAGCTACAACACTACAGTAGGCTAATACCACTCTTTATCAATGTACTGTAAGCTACAACACTACAGTAGGCTATACCACTCTTTATCAATGTACTGTAAGCTACAACACTACAGTAGGCTAATACCACTCTTTATCAATGTACTGTAAGCTACAACACTACAGTAGGCTAATACCATTCTTTATCAATGTACTGTAAGCTACAACACTACAGTAGGCTATACCACTCTTTATCAATGTACTGTAAGCTACAACACTACAGTAGGCTAATACCACTCTTTATCAATGTACTGTAAGCTACAACACTACAGTAGGCTAATACCACTCTTTATCAATGTACTGTAAGCTACAACACTACAGTAGGCTATACCACTCTTTATCAATGTACTGTAAGCTACAACACTACAGTAGGCTATACCACTCTTTATCAATGTACTGTAAGCTACAACACTACAGTAGGCTAATACCACTCTTTATCAATGTACTGTAAGCTACAACACTACAGTAGGCTATACCACTCTTTATCAATGTACTGTAAGCTACAACACTACAGTAGGCTATACCACTCTTTATCAATTTACTGTAAGCTACAACACTACAGTAGGCTAATACCACTCTTTATCAATGTACTGTAAGCTACAACACTACAGTAGGCTATACCACTCTTTATCAATGTACTGTAAGCTACAACACTACAGTAGGCTATACCACTCTTTATCAATGTACTGTAAGCTACAACACTACAGTAGGCTATACCACTCTGTATCAATGTACTGTAAGCTACAACACTACAGTAGGCTAATACCACTCTTTATCAATGTACTGTAAGCTACAACACTACAGTAGGCTAATACCACTCTTTATCAATGTACTGTAAGCTACAACACTACAGTAGGCTAATACCACTCTTTATCAATGTACTGTAAGCTACAACACTACAGTAGGCTAATACCACTCTTTATCAATGTACTGTAAGCTACAACACTACAGTAGGCTGTCACGGCTGGCTCAAGCAGTAACAAAACGAAGGGGAGAGGAGACATGGCAAAAGTGTAACAAAGTGTATTTATTAAAGATAGGCCTAGGACAATAAACCTAAATAAGGTTGTCAACAGCAACCAAGGCAAAAAGGATCCTATGAAGTGTGGAGTCAGTGATCAGTGGTGTAAATGTGGATGAGTGGAACATGGTGTAGTGCAGGGTGTTGGATGGAAAGTAAAGCTAGAACTAACTAAACATAACAGAACAAGGGCATGGCGCAAAGGCTGGTGGAGACATCTGCCTCCTCCGGATCTCTCCTTCAGAATGGCATGGGCTGGCTTTTTATAGACTCCTGGAGGCACCGGGCCCAGGTGCTCTCCAATGAGCCATTAGCCCAACGAGCCAATGAGGCCCCACCCAGCTCACCTATTAGGACACAGTTAAGCAAGGCAGGCACACCTCTAATGACCGACTAAATGTGTGGGGCATCACACCCCCCCCCCCTTAAAGTCATGGATCCCACTAGGATCCATGGCCCAGTAAATAAACTATTTACTTAAGGTGCTTAATTTAATTCAATTAAGGATAACAAAATGATAACAAACCCCATTAAACCAAAATGCAATAATATACCCCCAAATCAGTGCATTCTACATCATCAATGTTAACATTAATGTATACCATGGTTTTACTACATTCTAAATAAGTACTTTTCAATTCATCGTCAACAATACGAGTGCACTAGTAACACTCCAATAGCCCTGGCCCTGCAATACTCCTGGACTCTCCTCCCCCCTCAACGGCTGGATCAGGTGTTTCAGCTAGCATTGATGCCGTCAAGGAGCAGGACAGGCCAGGGATTGCAACACCAGGCACTAAAAAAACAAGAGACAGCAAGTATTAGATATGGACACTGGTACACTGGTTTAACAGCTCTACACATCAACCATTTAGTCCTCTACCTCAGTCACTGCCACTGACTGAGAGGATGGACTGATGATGGCTGACTCACGACCATGGCAAGGTCGCAACAGGTTTACATGACATAACTGAGTAGTTTTGCGAAAATTAGGAGTTGAAATGAGGTAGTTGACCTCTGACATACGCTCAACAACAGTGTATGGACCTGTAAGCTTTGCTTGAAAAGGCAACAGAGCAAACACCTGCTCACCCGGTCTGAATTTCCGACGTTCAGACCGCTGACCAAACAAACGCTTAATTTTCACTTTAGCATTTGAACAGATCACATTACTAGGCTTAGAGGAGATAATGCGATTCAACAATGGAGGTGCTGACACATTTTCCCACACACGAGCCCCAGCATGCTCGTTACCCAGGAGAACATCAACCCCAGCCACCGGTAAAGCAGTACGCAACGCCACCTCCACCGGGCCCTGAACCAGGCCACATTCTAGATTGATTTTGTGTATAGGAGAAGGGATTACGGACATGCCCATACCACGGCTCAACATGGCATCCCCAGTCGCAGACTGTGAAGAGAATGGTAGGAGTGAGTCAAGAACATACGTGCTCATCGCCGCTGTGTCTCTCAGAATTGTCACAGGTACTTTTTCCTGTGAGCCCACAAGAGAGATAAACCCCCTTTCCACAAACCGTCGAAACGCCTCATCTACACCGCCGAGACTACTCTCGCTCTCATGTAGAGGACCTACCGACCTCACATTTGACACAGGCCCAATGGCCGCAGTCGACTTCACCTCCATCGTTCCATCTCTTTGTTTCCAGGAATAACAGTCTGCTTTAATGTGACCTTTCCGGCCACAGTAATGACATGCTTTTTCACCGTCACGGGCAGCCCAACTTTTCCTGTCCTCCGGTTTCGAATTCCTATGGAAAGGCGCGCTGTGACCACCCTCCCCATGGCTGGATGTGACACCCTCCCGGTGCGTAACTTGGGCACCCCGTGGTACCCAGTCTCTGTGTGTCAACACATACTGATCAGCCAAAGCAGCAGCTTCTGCAACAGTTTTAGTCTGCTGTTCAGTGACATAAGTAGCAATACGACTTTGAATGGCAATTTTAAACTGCTCTAACAGTATTAAGTCACATAACTTCTCCATTGTGTCCCCACCTGCAGCCATACACCACCAGTTAAAGTTGATGACCAGTTCTCGCGAGAACTCCAAATATGACTGGTCGTCAGTTTTCCTATTATTCCTAAAGCGCTGCCGATAACTTTCAGGCACCATCTCGTACGCTTTAAGGACAGCAGCTTTAACAGTAGCATAGGTTAAACTATCAGTTACTGATAACGCCGAATATGCATCTTGTGCCTTCCCAGTTAGAACGCACTGTAGCATCACAGTCAGGTCAGCCGCAGGCCAACCTCTTGAGTCTGCCAACCTTTCAAACAAAGAAAAAAAAGTTTCAGGCTCTTTTTCATTGAATTTTGGCATCAACCTCAAATTAGTAACCAAATCAAAAGGCCGCTTTTCAACATAAATCAAAAGGCCGCTTTTCAACAGCTGAGCCTCCCCCAGTAGCCAACAGACTCTGATCCATTTTACCCTCTTTTACCAGTTCTACCTTCTCCCTCTGCAAATTAATCTTGAGTTTTTCAATTTCAACCCTTTCCTTTTCAATCACCCCCTGTTGCTTTGTCCTCTCCATTTCGAGCTGAATAAGCAACAGTTCTTTTTGTTGTTCAAATGAAAAATGAACTTGACCTGGTAATGGCAACACAGTGCCGTCACTTCCCCCTGTTTCGGTCTCTGGCAATATGCCAATCTCTCCTAAATTGGCCATCAACACCAATTTAATGGTTTGGGTTTTGCGTCTCCTGTCCCCAACGTCAACCTTATAATGATCAGATTTCCAAAAGCTGCTCCTTACTACAACCATCCAAAAATTCGTCGGACGGTGACGCCACAAACTCATCAATTTGAGCCATAGTTACGTTTGAATGCAATGGACAAAAGTTTAACACACTGACACAAACTTCGGCTGAGCAAACAGGAGTGGCTGAGCACACAGGAGCGTCCCCCTATCTGCCTAACTCAAACTTATCTAACTCAACCCTATCTGAGGTCTGCGTGGGAAATTATGCACTAATATACTGGGGACAACGCAACCAGTTGATAGTCACGCTGCCGTCCAAGTACTGTGCCCCCGGAAGGCGCAATAGTGACCCCAAACTACAAGAAAAATAATAAACCCATGAAGGTTTAAAGAACCAAGCGTGGCTGTGCCTCACCTGGGACAACCAGCACCAGCTCAATACAACCAAATACTCAATACCTCAGTACCAGTGTGTCAAAACTCATCTTCCAATTACATTCAAATAACTCCAATGCCCAACGCAAAAACACGGTAACTCAAAAAATGCATTTTAACGGTAACAAAACAGCAAACAAAAGACTGCACGCACCGAAAAATAATTTGAAAACCGCGTCAAATTAGACCATAGGGAATCCAGAGCCAAACTCCCCAACCGCATCAAATTGGCAAAAATTACCCCACGACACAGGGAAACCCCAGTTACTTCTAGTTACAAACCGGCTATCAAAAACACCTCTGTAGGCGCGCGCACAAAATATTTAACTTTAACCAAAGTTTAAAGTTCAAATACTCACGTTAAGACGAGCCCCCATTTGTCACGGCTGGCTCAAGCAGTAACAAAACGAAGGGGAGAGGAGACATGGCAAAAGTGTAACAAAGTGTATTTATTAAAGATAGGCCTAGGACAATAAACCTAAATAAGGTTGTCAACAGCAACCAAGGCAAAAAGGATCCTATGAAGTGTGGAGTCAGTGATCAGTGGTGTAAATGTGGATGAGTGGAACATGGTGTAGTGCAGGGTGTTGGATGGAAAGTAAAGCTAGAACTAACTAAACATAACAGAACAGAACAAGGGCATGGCGCAAAGGCTGGTGGAGACATCTGCCTCCTCCGGATCTCTCCTTCAGAATGGCATGGGCTGGCTTTTTATAGACTCCTGGAGGCACCGGGCCCAGGTGCTCTCCAATGAGCCATTAGCCCAACGAGCCAATGAGGCCCCACCCAGCTCACCTATTAGGACACAGTTAAGCAAGGCAGGCACACCTCTAATGACCGACTAAATGTGTGGGGCATCACATAGGCTAATACCACTCTTTATCAATGTACTGTAAGCTACAACACTACAGTAGGCTATACCACTCTTTATCAATGTACTGTAAGCTACAACACTACAGTAGGCTAATACCACTCTTTATCAATGTACTGTAAGCTACAACACTACAGTAGGCTATACCACTCTTTATCAATGTACTGTAAGCTACAACACTACAGTAGGCTAATACCACTCTTTATCAATGTACTGTAAGCTACAACACTACAGTAGGCTATACCACTCTTTATCAATGTACTGTAAGCTACAACACTACAGTAGGCTATACCACTCTGTATCAATGTACTGTAAGCTACAACACTACAGTAGGCTAATACCACTCTTTATCAATGTACTGTAAGCTACAACACTACAGTAGGCTAATACCACTCTTTATCAATGTACTGTAAGCTACAACACTACAGTAGGCTAATACCACTCTTTATCAATGTACTGTAAGCTACAACACTACAGTAGGCTATACCACTCTTTATCAATGTACTGTAAGCTACAACACTACAGTAGGCTATACCACTCTTTATCAATGTACTGTAAGCTACAACACTACAGTAGGCTATACCACTCTTTATCAATGTACTGTAAGCTACAACACTACAGTAGGCTATACCACTCTTTATCAATGTACTGTAAGCTACAACACTACAGTAGGCTATACCACTCTTTATTAAGGTACTGTAAGCTACAAAAAACTACAAAGTGCAGAACAGTTGTAACTGGCTTCAACTTCAGCTACAAAGTTCCAAAGCAATAGATAGCTTTGTATCGACCAGCACTGTTAACGCACCTTATCTGAGGATGTTTCTGTCATTGGGGTTACAGTGAGACCTTGATACAACTCCATCACTTTTAAACGCAGCTGTGTCACTTTAACCATTGTTTGTTATCCTTTAGCTATTCAAAAATAACAGATACTGTATACAAGCTCATAGCGCGGCACCGAGTGATATGTAGATCTGCTATTTTCATTTTAAACGTGCTAACTCTTTGATTACCGTAATTGCTGGACTATAAGCCGCACCTGAATATAAGCCGCACCAGCTAAATTTGGAAGAAAAATAAAATGTTTACATATATAAGCTGCACCTGACTATAAGCCGCAGGTGTCCTTCCTGCTTCCTGCTAGAGCACCCCTGGTGGCCGTTAGCTGTATAAATCTATATATAAATCCTTGTTAAAGACCATTGTAAAACAAACTAACTGGCCGTTAGTTTGGCTAACTAACTGGCTGTAAAAATCTTTATATAAGCTGCACCGTTGTATAAGCCGCAGGGTTAAAAACATGGGAAAAAAGCTGCGGCTTATAGTCCGGCAATTACGGGTATATATTATTTTAATGCGAACATTTTTAACATAAATCTTCGCTTCTGGGGGGGACCCTGGAACAAAATATTTTGAGATGGGGGTCCGCGGTCAAATACATATAATTCTAGGGGGTCCTTGACATTAAAAACTTTACGTTTTTAAAAAAAAATAAAACCATTAGGATTCAGAAGACATTTTCTGGTATTGTTCAGGTGTTATGGTCTCCTGGTTCTGTGTCTTTTTTCTCCACCAGTGTTTTGGCTCCACTGTGGGAACAGACCAGATAGGCTGCATAGTTTGGTTGAAGTTGCACGGCGCTTTGCAGGAACTGTAGCCTGCACCGTAGAGGCCTGTTCAAATCTCTCTATGACTCATCAATGTTCAGTGTAACCTTAGTGCTCCACATATCTGATAAACCTTTCATTTGCAGACGTGTAGGTAGATACAGTATAACACTGTGTGTGTGTGTGTGCGCGTGTGTGCGTGTGTGCGTGTGTGTGTGTGTGTGTGTGTGCGTGCGTGTGTGCGTGTGTGCGTGTGTGTGTGTGTGTGCGTGTGTGTGTGTGTGTGTGTGTGTGTGCGCGTGTTTTCGGACATGGGGATCAAGATATTTGACAAATCAATTATTCATTCATTGCAAAGAAAACAGGAAGTTTTTCAACTAATGGAAACAAGTGATAGTAGCATATCGTCGGTGTCCGATGAAAACCTTGTATGTCCAAAACCGTTCGTTCTGCATTTATCATTTTAAAAATGATTTAAACTAGTGAAAACTGACGATCTACAAGCACACAACGCCTCGCACCGCGAGGCGTTGTGTGCTTGTAGATCTGCTGTTTTCACTGCTTTTGTGCGACAGCCTTCTTTGATGAAGCAGGGCTTTAGGGTGCCCTCACACCAAAATACCCAGAGTGGAATCCGCCAATGCATTTCAATGAGAATGGAGCGTATTATTTTGCCAGTAGAGGATTTCTGCAAAATACGCTCCATTCTCATTGAAATGCATTGGCGGATTCCACTCTAGGTATTTTGGTGTGAGGTGAGGGCACCCTTACTCTGCGAAAGAACGTACAAATTTGAAACTTGGAGATACGAGGTTTCCACCCGACAATGACGATATACAGTGTGTTGCTTCCAGGAAAAGCACACCTCTCCGTTTCTTGATTAGAAAAAGCTGTGTCACTTTGTTACGTGCAGCTCTGTAAATGTATTATTCAGAGGGGATTATTATTAGTAGTATTATTTTCCAAGGTAGGCAGGAACCTCATCTGTATTTTGGGCAGAGGTGGAGCAATTACTCAAATGTTTAACCCATTTAGGGCCTAGAATTATTGAATGCTTTAACCAGTGAAAAATAGCAGATATACAAGCTCACAGGGCACCGAGTGCCGCGCTGCAAGCTTGAAAAAGTCGTGAAAATGTGTGCAAATCTTTGAATATATGCATTTTCAAAGCGAACGTTTGTAACTCAAATTTTGCTTCTGGGTGGTCCCTGGAACTAGATATTTTGAGATGGGGGTCTGTGGCCAAATAAATATCATTTTGGGGGTCCTTCACATGAAAAGGTTTGAGAACCATTGACACAGTAGTCTCTCAAGAACAGACTAACTGAGCTCCAGTTAAGTGAAAAGGACCTTTTCGTTGACGATGGCTGGCCAGATTGCTGACATAGAAACATAGGTTTTTTCCAAAAATCTTAGAAGGATTCAAAAGACACTTATAGAATCGGGTCAAAATTCTAATTTTCACGATTTTTCAAAAATAGCAGATCTACAAGCTCGCAGCGCGGCACTCGGTGCCGCGCTGTGAGCTTGTATATCTGCTATTTTTCAATAGTTAAAGCATACAATATTGCGTCATAATGTGTTCAGGCCTAAATGGGTTTACTCAAGTAAAAGTATCAATACTGCAATGTAGAAGTACTCTGTTACAAGTAAAAGTCCTGTGTTCAAATGTTACTCGAGTAAAAGTACAAAAGTATTGGCATCAAAACATAGTTGAAGTTTCAAAAGTAAAAGTACTAAAATGTTTGAAAATAGCCGATCTACAAGCTGTGAGCTTGTAGATCAGCTATTTTCAAATTTCCTATACGTATAAAATAGGGCTACTAGTGATTCATGTATGTTTTATCATGTTATAGACAACATTCCTGGCCGATTGCAGGAGGGAGGCCCCGCCCCCAAGTCGAAAGGGAACTTCCGGGTTCTCTCTGTCAGGCATGCATATAAACGTGTTGCCAAGTCAATTTATTTACCTAAACTATCTTGTTTTTTTGCTTATTTATATTGCAAGAGTTGGCTTGTTTCGCTTATTTCTCTCACAAATTTTGGCAACACTGCCCAGCGCTGCAGTAAAAGATTATGACAATGAACTGAAAGGGTTAAACCAACGGAGGTTTTTTTTTCCAGCTGTCAGCTAGATGGTGCGGTGCGGTCATGGTCTCTTGATATGCAAGCCACCGCTATCTTCGATGTTTTTATTCTATCTACACCAGTTAATAGTATTGATGACATCCTTAACATATCCTAAACTCAGCAAACTCCCCAGAGAAGCAGCACGACTCACAACAACAACAACAACAACAACAACAACAACAACAACAAGGTAAAACTCTCATGCTAGCTAATTAGCATTGTTAGCTACGATCTTTTACTGTATGGTGACTACTACTCTTGTTACAACTAAGTAAAAGTTATTTTCACTTGTGACAACACAACATTGATTATAATTGAAATAAAAGCTCTTCGCTGTTGTGTTGTATCTGTGAATGCAATTGTTTTCTGTCTTTCAGACCTGTACTGTACGTCCATGCAGGACCAATGAAGCCAGATGTGAGGGTCGAGATCTCCTCATCATATTTATTGCAATAAAATATTTATACACACTTTTCTTTGACTTGTCCATGCCTTTTTTTTAACTGTTGAGGGTTTCAAATGTTGTACTGTATATTGTGTTATTGAGATAAGGAATGTTCCCAATGATGCTTTGAAGGAATGCTTTTAAACACTTGTCATTTTCAATTAATCCAGTTTGTTTTTGTATCTATTAAAGCCAAATGTATTCATTGTTTTGACGTGACAGTTTAGGATTTAATGATTAAATGAGCATTAAATATGAATGGATATTTATATTGCCTTGATTAGGATTAAATCGATGATTTACAGTGATATAGTGAAATGAACACAGCATAGGATGCACATAATAGGTGGGCTAATGTGTATTATGTCTATTCTGGAGTGGGTTGAGTTGTTGACAGGCCTATTTGTAAAAACATTAATGCATATCACACAACACAAGCCAACTGTGACTTCATGGTGACATCCCAGAAGAGTGGAGAATGGAGAAGATGACGTTTGACATGATCAACCAGCGTTCTGAAGGGAAAAGGTTTGCTAGCTAGAATCATACAACATTCGCTTCCATGAAATACTGATTAGGTTCAATGCTTGCTTTCAAATACACAAATCTGTTTATTTGTAGGCCTATATCAATTCAATTCAAAGGAGCTTTATTGGCATGAGAAGACATGTTTATATTGCCAAAGCAAGTGTCAAATAAAATAAAAACAGTTTAAAATGGCGAACATATAATATGACATGCAGTTGGAGGGAGTACAGCATTGTGTAAAAAGCTATGTCGCATTGTGACATTTTATATATATATACAGGGTATAAAGCTTTTGAAACAATTTAAATAGCGTTATTTTTTAAGAAGTTTGCATATGAAAAAAGGTAGTTTCATGACAGTACACTAGTACAAGGTCAACTAAAAGCATACGCCCAAGAAAGCCTATGGCATTGTTTCAATTGAGATCTCTTTTTTTTCCCTCCAACTCATAACATTGAATGACGGCAGAACGGGTGTGTATCGTCACAACTCATTTATTTATCAGCAGAGTGGATGAGTGTTGCCATTAAGTGACATTGTTAACATAAGTTACAAAGTAAAATTACAAAGTAAAACAATCCCGTCTCATTAGTTAAGAGGAGAATCAGATCAGATGAACGTAAACAGGAAATCGCGCTACGATCAAGCCCAAAAAAGGGCTTCCGGTCGGAAGTAGGGGGCGTGGCCAGGCATGTTGTCTATAATTGATATCTGTAAAGTAACTAGTAACTAAAGGTTTCAAATAAATGTAGTGGAGTAAAAGTACAGTATTTGGATCCGAGATGTAATGGAGTAGAAGTAAAAGCATTTGGAAATTGGAAATACTTGAGTAAAGTACAAATACCTCAAAAGTGTACTTAAGTAGAGTACTTGAGTAAATGCACTTAGTTACTTTAACTTTACACCACTGATTTTGGTGCATGTCATAATGGCGGAACATAAACCTTGTTTGGGGGTCCCTTGCACAAAATATTTTCAGATGGGGTTCCACAGCCAGCCAAATATACATATTAATCTGGGGGGTCCTTGACATGAAAATGTTTGAGAATTAAGAAAATATAGGTTTTAAGTGCTTAAAGTAACACTGATGAATGATGTTGCTGTTTGGCACCAAGAATGCCTAAAGTGAAAGTGTCCCCACACGCCGAGCTAGAAGAAGATGATTCATCCACATTCATAGTGAAACTAATATTGATTAGTTTCAGGAGAGCACAATTCACAAGAACATTATTCTCCCTTGACGAAGCTTACCTGGAAAAGAGCACGACTTCAATAATATTTTCCCCTAATTGAGTTAACAACATCCTGTGTTTTTCACCTAGGCTAACCATTTTTTCAAAGACCTGAAATGAACAACCCACCCACCCACGCAACACGAACGATGTCTGAAGAAGAAGACCCATCGTTGCGCGTGTGCAACCCGTCCTTTTGAATAGCCTCCTCGGTAAACGGCACTAAACAAACAGGTTATTAGTGAAGAGACTGAAGTCAATAAAAAACAAACTTTTTGGTGTGTTTGGCGTACGTACGGTAGGGGTGTGTGTGTGTGTGGGTGGGGGGGGGGTTGGGGAGGAATTGTGCGGCAGATGGCGGGAGTCAAACTTCTAATTCAAGTGCCTTCAAAGGTTCCGTGTTCTGCCTCACCATATGTGGTATCAGTGGAGACTACAGAGTACAGAGCCACTGGTTTTTTTTGGAAGGGACCGCGAGGTCTGCAGGAACACGGCTACACCACCTGCTGCTCTGATGTGAGACGCCCGCTTTAAAACGCTTCACAGGAACACACAGTCACTACACAGAGCTCTCTGGTCGCACGCGTGGGCGGTGGTGAGGGGATGTGCATGCGCGCGCGTGCGTGTGTAGGTGTGTGTGTGTGTGTGGTGTGTTCGTATGTGTGTGCGCATATTATTAATTGCGATTCTGTGCATGTGTGTGCATGTCTGAGCCCGTATTTTTTGTGTTTTTGCATGGTGTGCAGTGTCTTTTTCCGTGACCACACGTGCTTTTGTGAATGTGTGTGTGTGTGTGTGTGTGTGTGTGTGTGTCTGTGTGTGCAGGGATGTCGCACCAAATTCTGGGCCCTGGGTACAAGGATTCACTGCGGGCCCCCCATGTGCTTTAACTATTGAAAAATAGCAGATATACAAGCTCACAGCGCGGCACGAGTGCCGCACTGCGAGCTTGTAGATCTGCTATTTTTGAAAAATCATGAAAATGATTTAAGCCTTTAAATATTTCAAATTCTTCTAGGGTTTTTGGAAAAAACCTATGTTTCTATGTCAGTGGTGCTCTGCTCAAACCTTTTTCATGCGAAGGACCCCCAAAATGATATTTGGCCACGGACCCCCATCCCCATATTTAGTTCTAAGAACCCCCCAAAATTAACATTTTAGTTACAAATGTTTGCTTAAAAAATACATTATATTCAAAGATCTGTACACATTTTCACGACTTTTCAAAAATAGCAGATCTACAAGCTCGCAGCGCGGCACCGAGTGCCGCGCTGCAAGCTTGTATATCTGCTATTTTTCAATAGCTAAAGTATAACATAATGTCACCTTGGGCCCTAGTAACTCAGTCCCACTTTCCCCTCCCTTGTGACGCCCCTGTGTGTGTGTGTGTGTGTGTGTGTGTGTGTGTGTGTGTGTGTGTGTGTGTGTGTGTGTGTGTGTGTGTGTGTGTGTGTGTGTGTGTGTGTGTGTGTGTGTGTGTGTGTGTGTGTGTGTGTGTGTGTGTGTGTGTGTGTGTGTGTGTGCGCGCACCCATGCCCAGGCACATGTGTGCGTGTTACATGTGTTTGGCCCACCTGTTCCATGTGCTATTTCACAAGGCACGCCAGCCCGTTGACCCCTGGTGGATGGATGTCCAATGCCCACAGTACCTTGGAAGGCAGGACATGAAAGATCTCCTTTTTTGGGGGGGGTTGATTTTTGTATGTATTTATTTATTTATTTGGGTGCCCTTTTTGGTCCACGAATGTTGCTGCTTTTGTGTTGAAAGGTTTGTTTTATCATCATGTACATGTGACATGTTCAGATCTCACACACCACATTATCAGATGTGTGTTCAACTGTTTGTCCTGTACGGCCTCCAAAGCTAGCACACGTTTTATGGGAGCTTTTTTCTTTTTTTTTTGGGCGCTAGCCTGTCGTCAGCAGGAAAACCTGGTATGTCCAAAACACAATCGTGCATATACAGCACATGGTAAATGGTGCATTTATTGCGACCATCAGGTCGCTGTTACTATCAAAACCTCCACCGCCTGTCAGTCTGTCTGTCTGTCCGTCCGTCCGTCCGCCAGTCAGTCTGTCCGTCACGTCACACTTTTCCCCTACTCATATCTACGCTGCCCTGATCCATGCCAAACTTTGCACACACACCCCATTTGCTGCCAAACCACAACCTCCACCCCTCATTTCTCACATCCGCCCTCTTCTAGCGCCACCAAGAGGCCGATTCTTGCAAGACACATTTGTGGACACTGCTCCTACAGAATTTGCCCTAAAATCACGCAAAGCGATATTACACAGTATCTCTACAGTCATGTCATCAAAATGCATCTGTCCCATCTAGCGCCACCATCTGGCTGATTTTTGAAAAACACATTTTTGGACAATCCTCCTACAGATTTTGCCCTAAAATCACGCAAAGCGGTACACAGTATCTCTAAAGTCATGTCATCAACATGGATGTCCCATTTACCATATTCCCTCCTGATTGGCTATACCGTTGCCTTCTAAAGTTTGTGTAAATATGGAACATTTCCTCCTGACAGCAGCCATTTGTAAACACGATAAACATTGCCCTTTTTGTAAACTAAGTTCGTGCAGGCAGTTTACAGGGATGTGATTTGACATGCAAGTCAGTCTAACCCACAAATGACTACTATTGTAATTTCTACAATTTTGTGAAGAAATTACAGACTACCTTTTTTTTTTTTTCTTTTTTTTTTTGTAAAGGACTGTCCTGTGTACCTCTCTGTGGTTTTGGGTCCCATCATGTCCGGGTTTGAAATGAAATATCTCTAAAGCTAAATGCTTCTGCGACGTCCGGGGAATTGCCTAACAAAACGGTTATTTTCTCCACAATGCATTTTACCTTTTCCTCTCTAAAGAATGGTCTGTCTATTTAATTATGTATTTTTATTCTTTTTTCCCCCCGTGTGTGTGTGTGTGTGTGTGCGTGTGTGCGTGTGTGTGCGTGTGCGTGTGCGTGTGCCTGTGCGTGTGCGTGTGTGTCTCGCTTCACTAGTCATTTCATAAAGAGCTCTTTGATGCAGAGGCATAAACAACATCCTGTAGCTTTGTTTATTTATTTTATTTCTTTCTTTTTTTTTTCACTTCGATACTAAATTTATTCCGCTTGACTATCCTCCAGAGATGTCAGTGAGATAGACTAAGTTTCTAAGGAAACTAATTAGACTACTACTGTACTTACAGTGTGTGTTTTACTACTGTACTTACTGTGTGTGTTTTTCACAAATTAAAACTGCCACAGAAATAAGGTGTCCTCCCTCTGAAGTAACACAAATATATATAATCTATCTAGGTATATAATATTGTTGCTGTCTGGTGGAAACCTTGTAAGTAAAATAACATTCCTTATTAAAAGAAATTAAACAATCTTATATACAGTGAAAATAGTCAATGCGAGGGATGGGTTGTGAGCTTACATGCAGCACTCTAGTATGATGAAGTAGGGTCTTCAACGATTTCAGGCCGCTTGAAACGTCAATTCTTAATATACTTGATCTTTTACTCTGTACTTAGTCTGCTCTTTTTCCCCTCTAAACCAAAGCTGTTTGCCAATAGCCGATCTACAAGCTCACAACGCATCGCAGCACGAGGCGAGGCGTTGTGAGCTTGTAGATCGGCTATTTTGGGCTAAAGTTCTCTGAATATGGACACTAGGGTTCAAGTAGTTCATATAAAAAAGGAGACAAAAGGTTTCTATCACACAAAGATTTGGAGGACCCCCTGTAATAACTCTGAGGACGCCCTAGGGGTCCCGGACCCCCTGTTGAAGACCCCTGAAGTATAGGGCATTAATTTACAACAAAAAATGAAAATATTTTTGTTCTCACAGCAACAATACAATAAAGTACACATTCACACATGACCAGTGGTGGTAAAGGTACTCACCTTTCTTGCTTGAGTAAAAGTACCAATACTGCAAAGCAGAAATACTCTGTTATACAAGTAAATGTCCGGAATTCAAGATTTGCTTGAGTAAAAGTACCAACAGTAAAAGTATTCATTTGATGGAGTAAAATGCATCACAAGCATTTCAACCATTTCATCCACATTTAATGTTGGCTATTAAAAAATAGCAGATATACAAGATCACAGTGCGGGCACAAAGTGACCACATTATCGGCTTGTAGATCTCTTTTTCTTTTTCTTTTTAACTCATACTGTGCCGATCCCGAACTAGTTTGGCTTTATTTCAATCCAATACAATTTTTTTTTTATTAATTCACTTACCCCGAGCTGCTTGTAGAGTCGTGGATGGTCCTGGCTCGCTAGCCGCTAGCCAGTTAGCCATTCTACTCTGTCCGACGATATATTCCATTAAAAATGGTTTAAAATACATTTTTGAGCTCCCCAATGTTCACCCGATGTTCGGCGCCGCTTCCGATGAGTACACGAGTGTGCCGATCCCGAAGTAGTCCGGCTTTTTTTAATTACATGAATAAAATGATAAGAGGCCTTCTGAAGCCTGGCCTGATTTTTCTAGCTACTAGCCGAAAGCTAGCAACCTCCCGGCCGGCCGTCATTTGCGAACGAAATCGCCAATCTCCGCCTAATCCAATGAAAGACCAATCTTTGAAGGCTTATATCTCTGGATTGTGTCTTTAGGGAAGCGGCGCGAGGTTTATTTACGGCGAAATCGCCCAAAAATGATCTTTTAGATGACAAAATGGGAATAGCCATTCTGTTAGCATTATCATCCGGGACATTTCCATGACGTGCATGAACGTGCACACGTGAGGTCCTGGAAGGTGAAGTCCTGGAAGCTAAAGCGCTCGCCTATGAGAGATGTGCTGGCATTCTATGGCCCCTAGAGGGCGCTGGCACTCAATGAGTTAAGAATATTGAAAATGTTTCGAAAAATGTGAATAATTTTGAAAAACCAAAGAAAAAAAGAATCAACACAAACGTTCTCTTCTGGCACAAAAAAACAGAAAAAAAAAACGTGGCCAAATACATATCAATTTGGGGGTCCTTGACATGGAGATCTATGTTTATTCCAGGACCCCCTCAGAGCACAATGTCGTCGTCGTCGGGTGGAAACCTTGTATGTCCAAAACCGTTTGTTTTGTATTTATCATTTTTAAATGCGAGGCGTTGTGCGTTTGTAGATCTGCTGTTTTCACTAGTTTTGTGGCGACGGCCTTGTCTAATGAAGCAGGGCTTTACTTTGCGAAAAAACCATACAAATGTGAAACTTGGAGATGGCCTACGAGGTTTCTGCCCCGACAGTGACGATGTGTTAGTTTAAAGATTCTTTGTGTTCTTAACTCCTTTCCCCCTCACTCACTATCCTACAGTACAGCCCACGGCCTGCAGAGCAGCATAGCGGACAGGGCGGAGAGACCTTCACACAAAATAGCTTTCTCTCTCTCTCTCTCCCTTTGAAGATTAAAAGGAAGCACCCTTAGAAGAAGTACAGCGCAAACACCTATGAAGCCCAAAGGAATTTATGATGACTCGGGTCGCCGCCGTAGCCTCCACTTTAATCTTGCTAAAGAAAACAACACTAATAGTTTCCTTTTCCGACCACTTGGTGACTACACGCTGCCTGGCTCCTGGCCCCTGATGTGGACTTGGTTTCCAGACACAAAAGAAAGAGAGAGAGAGAGAGAGAGAGAGAGAGAGAGAGAGAGGGCTTGGCTCGTCGTCGTGAGTCCTCCCTCCCCTTCTTCTTGTCAAGTTTTCACAACCATAATTGTTACTTAAAATATAACGCCCCTCCTCTCTCTATATATGAGTGAGGAACAGATCACTTTGTTATTATTTTGTCCCCATATAACTTTCTCCATCTATTGGGAGCCGTTTAAGGTTGTCTCTCAGTGCTATAGTGTATATCTATTCTTGAGGTACAGTATCTTGTCCCTTGTTCGCGTGAGAAAAAAAGTTCCCGCCTGAAAGAAAAGAAAGCTTCCTGTCTTGCATGGTGAGCGTTATTTTAAAAAGATCGACAGGTCCTTCCACTGATAGAAGCTGCCGGACACACACTAGGCCTCGATCCTCACCAGAACTCAAGAGACTTTCTTATTGTTTTCCTCTGGCTGCTGTGATGTGATCCGTCCTGCCTCTGCCAGCTCACTTGAAATGTTTCACCGCTTTGCTTTTCTTTCTTTTTTTTCGTTGCCTTCTGTGCTCAGCAGAAATGTTTTGAATAAGCCTTCCTCGGGATTTCCTCCGCTTGCAATCTCTTTGCTCTAATGTGCATTACTCATAAACAGTGGCTGGCACCAGATACACACACACACACACACACACACACACACACACACACACACACACACACACACACACACACACACACACAGACCCGACTGAGTCCCCGGCCCACGCATATACGATAGCACAGAAGACATCTCATATCACCCGCCCCGCACCGCCCCAGTCTGACTGGTGCCGCTTTACAAATCAAACAAGGCCTATTCTATGACTGCAACCAGGGGCGTCACACCAAATTCTGGGCCCTGGGTACAAGGATTCACTGCGGGCCCCCCATGAATGTTAACTATTGAAAAATAGCAGATATACAAGCTCACAGCGCGGCACCGAGTGCCGCGCTGCGAGCTTGTATATCTGCTATTTTTTTAAATCGTGAAAATGTGTGCAAGAAACCTATGTCAAGGACCCCCAAGATGATATGTATTTGGCCACGGACACCGATCTCAAAATATTTAGTTCCAGGGACCCCCAGAAGCAAAATTTGAGTTAGAAATGTTCGCTTAAAAAATACATATATTCAAAGATTTTCACGCATTTTTTCACAACTTTTCAAAAATAGTAGATCTACAAGCTCGCAGCGCGGCACTCGGTGCCGCGCTGTGAGCTTGTATATCTGCTATTTTTCAATAGATAAAGTTACTAGGGCCCCTCCTCCACCTTGGGCCCCAGTAACTCAGTCCCACTTTTCCTACCCCTTGTGACGCCCCGGCCTGACTGCAACACAGCACACTCGCTGTGCATGACTTCATTAGTAACCTCCATGGGCTCAGGGTGATGGTGTCTCCTGTGACGTGAGGAAGAAGAAGAAGACGACGACGAAGAAGAAGCACACAGGAGGAGAGGAATCGGTGGAACCTTTTCTTTTTGCACAGAGGAGCCCACATTACTGCTTCTAAATCCATGCAAAACACAGGACCCCTCCAAGGATAACACATTTGGTCATAGCTCAAGGACGCTACCTTTTTTTGCTAGCCGTATTATATACCGTTTCTCTGAGCCGGTGTGGGTGGGGGGGTGGGGGGGGGTCGTGAGTCAACATTATCTGTTATAGCGGAGCGAATGTGGGAGGCAGGGGCAGGGGCGTCACAAGGGGGGGGGGGAGTGGGACTGGGTTACCAGGGCCCAAGGTGGAGGGGCCTTAATTATTTTATACTTTAGCTATTGAAAAATAGCAGATCTACAAGCTCACAGTGCAGCACCAAGCTTGTAGATCTGCTATTTTTGAAAAGTCGTGAAAATATGTGCAAATCTTTGAATATATGTATTTTTAAGCAAACATTTGTAACTCCGATTTTGCTTCCGGGGGTCCCTGGAACTAAATATTTTGAAATGGGGGTCCGTGGCCAAATACATATTATTTTGGGGGTCCTTCACATGAAAAGGTTTGAGCACCACTGACATAGAATTTTTTTTTTCTTTTTTTCAAAAAACATTAGAAGGATTTGAAATATATTCAAAGACTTTTCCTGATTTTTCAAAAATAGCAGATCTACAAGCTCAAGTGCCACGCTGCGAGCTTGTATATCTGCTATTTTTCAATGAAATAATGTGTGACAATGCGTTCCCAGTTCCCCCTATGAAGAACATTCATGGGGTGGGGCCCACACACAGTGAATCCTTGTACCCGCCCAGGGCCCAGCGTTTGGTGCGACGCCCCTGGTGGGAGGTATAAAGGGTTTGTCGCTCTCTGCTGCGCGCGAGGGGCTCTCGAGCAGAGAGAGTCTCACCACTTGTGATGTTTGTCCAAAAAGAAATATAACGCCCAAAGTCTAAGTTCCTCTGGTTTTGAGTTGTTGTGTCAGTGAACCTGGCACCCAGCTAACCCCCCCCCCCCCCCCCCCCCCCCCACGTACTCCGTCTGCATTCTTTGTCTGTGGCTGCCAACACAAACCTCACCAATCTCTCCCTTCTCCCAACACATTATACCTACGCCCTCCCTCTGCGTTTTTATGCCTTCTCGTCTCCACTAGGCCGGGGCCGGTCTGGGCCAGGGCTTAAACTTCTCTTTTTCTTCGGTCCCTGTCCACCGTTTCTTTTGCTTTTGCTTTATTTTTGCTTTCTTTTTTTCTGCTCCTCCTTCCATGCAAGGAGTAATGTCTCCACAGACTGCTAGAGAAACAAAAACATATGACCGGCAACAGGATGGCTGCTGTCCCTCCCACACACACACACACACACACACACACACACACACACACACACACACACACACACACACACACACACACACACACACACACACACACACACACACGCACACACACACTGAGCCTTAAAAAAGGGATCCTTCCCATCTGACAGCGTTTAGCAGAAGGGAGTGTACCTTTTTTCAAAAGAATACTTCGCCAATAAGTTCCCCGAGAATGCATGCACAGACCTCTGTAGTGGTCGCTTGTTCTGGGGTTGTTTTCGGAGTTGTCAATCTCAGCGTGTCTCTCTCTCTCTCTCTCTCTCTCTCTCTCTCTCTCTTACATTCCCTCCTCCTTGAACTGCACGGGCCGACAAGGCTCCAGTCTATGTAGGATGCTAGCCATTGTTTCAGGGATATAGCCTCTATACCTACCGCCAATGCTAACAGGCTCTTGTTTTCATACAGACTGGCGTGGGCGGATGTATTTTATACAACCAGTACCACTCGACCAGGGGTCTTCAACAGGGGGTCCGGGACCCCTAGGGTGTCCTCAGAGTTACTACAGGGGGTCCTCCAAATCTTCCAATCCTTTTTATATTAACAACTTGAACCCTAGTGTCCATATTCTGAGAACTTTAGCCAAAAATAGCCGATCTAGCTCAGAACGCCTCGCGCTGCGAGGCGTTGTGAGCTTGTAGATCAGCTATTTTTGGCAAAGAGCTTTGGTGTAGAGGGGGAAAAGAGCAGACTAAGTACAGAGTGAAAGGTCAAGTTTACTAAGTATTGACGGTTCAAGTGGTTAAATATCTGAAAACACAAATTGACATGAATCCAAAATACACTGATGATTGTGCTGTCAAACGATGAAACTAAATGGAATCAAACAGGTTGTGGGGGGTCCCTGCTTCATCTCTCTCTTAACTTAAGGGATCCTTGGTCTGAAAACGTTGAAGACCCCTGCCCTACACACCTTTGTCCCAATACTATACATTTCTTTTTTTGAGGGGGGGTCATTTGTATCAAATACCACGAACGGTATCTGTATAAAATGTCGCCTGCTCCTCCTCCTCCAATCTCTTTGTCAAGGTACCGTAACGACCGCGATTTCTCATGGTAAGCTTGATCTCAGTGTAGTTCCCCTTGGATGTTGTTGGAACCCAGAGATAGATACTGTACCCCTGTACGAGAGCGTGGTGCTGGGGAGCCTCCAAAAACAACAGGGGGACGTCGGACACGACCCTGCCTGGGACGTCCTGACCCGACTCCCATTCCTGGGTAAACACGGGGAGAGAGGCTAAAGAAATGTCCAGACATCGGCCTGGCCTGCAGGAGGATAAACAAAGAGACATCGGCCTGGCTGCAGGAGGATAAACAAAGCAACTCTTCTGAACATAGAAAGTTCCTCTCGTCACGTTTTGGCCACGCCGCGGATACTCGCCTTCAACAGGGTGTCCGGGACCCCTATATAGGGGGGTCCTCAGAGTTACTACAGGTGGGGGGCGCCAAATCTGTGTGTGATAAGAAGTCTTTTTTTTTATGTTTTACATTAACCACTTGAACGAAAATAGCAGATCCACAAGCTCACACCGCCTTGTGCATGCGAGGCCTTGTGAGCTTGTAAATCTGTTATATTTCCGTCAAAGAGGTTTGGTGGTGTAGAGGGAAAAAAGGACCAAACCAGGTACAGAGCGCCAAAGGTCAAGTTTACTAAGTATTAAGGGTTTAAGTGGTTAGGCTATGAAGCTATCTATGAAATCTATAGGCCTATGAAAAAGTTTCATCTGTAACTCAATCCTGTACAATAATTATGTATAGTGAGGATCCGTGCTTCATCTCTCCCTCAGCTAAGGGGTCCTTGATCCTTAAAAAAAAAAGGTTTAAACCTCTGAGTTTAACTCGTTGACATTTTGGTGACCGCGGCGGTGGTGTGCGACCGGCCGCTCCCTTCGCAAATAATGTACACAAAATTTAAGCATACATATATATCGTCGTTGTCAGGTGGAAACCTCGTATCTCCAAGTTTCAAATTTGTACGTTCTTTCGCAAAGTAAAGCCCTGCTTCATCATACCAGGCCGTCGCACAAAAGTAGTGAGAACAGCAGATCAACAACGCCTCGCGGTGCGAGGCATTGTGTGCTTGTAGATCGGCTGTTTTCACTAGTTTAAATCATTTTTAAAATGATAAATTCAAAACGAACGGTTTTGGACGTACAAGGTTTCCACCCGACAACGACGATATATACTGTATATACGCGACGCCATCTCTGTCATCGGAGGATAAATGTGCGCGAGTCCTGCCCCACAGAGTTGTAAAACATTAACTATGACACTTTGACTGGAATTTCTATGAGGCCCCCGTGGAACCGTTGGCTCTTTCAAGGTAAGTAATACGGATCAAGAAAAACAACCATAAAGGGAGTCCCCAGGCAGCCTTCCTCTCTCTCTCTCTCTCGGTGCCTCTCTCTCTCTCTCTCTCTCTCTCTCTCTCTCTCTCTCTCTCTCTCTCTCTCTGTGCCTCTCTCTCCCTCCTCCACTCAAAGCTCCCCTGGTCATAGCAGGAGCAGCGCGTTGTCGTTGGCTCAGCCTCTTCCCGGCTCCGAGAGTTAAGAAGCAACACCTGACCCGTGATATAGCTGCTAATCTGCAACCACCTACAGATCCCCACAAACCCCTGTGTGTGTGTGTGTGTGTGTGTGTGCGTGCGTGCGTGTGCGTGTGTTGGATGGGTGGGTGGCGGGAGGTGGGGAGGGTGGGACCACGTGCCGGAAATAGCTGATATACAAGGTCACAGCGCACCGTGTAGGCGGCCTGTTGTGAGTTTGTATATCGGCTGTTTGTTTTGTTTTTCCGGCGTGCCGCACCGACATTATGACAAATGTATAAGCCTGCCTTTTAGCCTCGGATGTGAAAACACCTGAAAAACGGTTAACACCTTTAAATCTGGAGGATGTACCTGTAAACACTAGGAAACAGTCACGTCCCCTCCAAGCACACATTACACACTTTAATGTTATGAGAACACCAAACCCTATCCAGCAATGCAGGGTTTATACCTGAAAGTGCTGTTTGGTTTGAATTACTGTGATACGATTATGCAAATGTGGGTGTTTAAGGCACAGGCAGGCAGAGACAGTCCCAGCTATGGTGGCTCTGTTCTAGTCTAGGACAAGAGTTCCCAAACTTTTCAGGTCACGACATCCCCAAATAATCGTATTTGAAGTAGGGATCCACCACGAAAAGTCTGTCTTTGTCCCTTTATGCCCATTATGGAGATCTCTGTATCTGGCTGTGCGTCTGACTGTGTTGCAGACACAGTGCCGGTTCCGGAAAAACCCTTACGTCAGACATCAGCTCCGTATACGGAGATTACGAAACTTTCGCGCCTTTTGTGTCGGTTTCCGGAACACCAGTCAGACATCAGCTCTGCATACTTGACCTAGAGTGCAAAGTGAAAGTGTGGAAGAATCGTCTGTTTGCACAGGAGTGATGTCAGAATGAGTCAGCAGAAGTGATGTCACAATGAGTCAGCGCTTGTGCCGGTTTCCGGAAGAGCCTGATGTCAGACATCAGCTCCGCATAAGGAGATTCCGAACCTTTTGCGCCGGTTCCGGAAAACCGCGTATTGGGTAGAGTCGAAGAACGTAGGCAAAGATCTGAGCTATCTGCGTGCGGAATTTGGAGTCTGTAGAACCAACCATGTGCTGTGAGGCTTCTTTCATGCGATTCGGGCCAATTCGGCCTCGGCTTCAATTAGTAGTCAGGAAGGATTTATCTTGCTATATTACGAAGACAAATTGGCTGGATCTTAATGTCAAAACAAATGCACCCCAGTGACCTGACATCAGCGTAAAAAACAAAAAAACAGAACATC
>NW_027665156.1:0-29945 GCF_963921795.1 Nannobrachium achirus | reverse complement strand
CAATCAGTGTCTGGACTCATGGCAGAAACACTCGAAGAAGCGAAAGTGTCCACTGACGATGTTTACCCTCTGATCGACACCCGATTCGACTATTGGTTAAACGGGAACCCTGCGAAGCCTCAAAACTCCCCTACAACACAAAAAAGACACGGCTTTCCGGGTACCCCTCAAACGCAAAGGAACCACACTGGTTCCCCAAAAAGACACTAAACTTCACTCCAACCCCAATGCCCTAACCTACAACCCAAATAACAAAACCTAACTAACTAAACTCGGCCCTCTAAATCCAACCCCACCCCTAGGACCCCTTACCCCCCACAAACCTAAAAGAAGTTATCCCCACCCCCACAACCGCAAAGTCGAACTCTGGGTCCAACTCAGGTGAGTACCTCGACCACATGGGCCTTGACCTAGCCCCACCCCAAAACTACCACCCCAGAGGTCTACCTCTCGGGACTTCGGAGGTAAGTAGCCAAACCGTCTGCTTCCACATACCACCAAATACTGCAAAACGACACCCTTTACTTACTTGATACTTACCGGGACCCATCTCCCCTCTGCTGCCGACCTAAAGGGACATCCTTACACAACTTTAAAACAATACATAACCAACCTACACACACTACAAAACCTCCTACTTACCAACCTGCAGCGGGACAACCTCGGACCAGGATCCTTCCCGCCTCTGTCCTTCGACGGGCCGGCCGCATCGGCCTAACGACCTCTTGGCCCCGCCTTACTTCTCGGGACACCTGCAAAACACAACAAACATACCTTAGAACGTCACTCTGATGTACCTAACTTCTCACACGCTCTTCTCTCCTTTCCCCTTCCCCACATGCCCTCCTCAGAACATGGACCGACGCGCCCCCAGATACGACTACTACGGTCGCCCGCCCTCTCCTCGGTACCATCGCCAGCCCTCCCCTCAGTACCGTCGCCGGGACTACCGCCCCAGACCGTATACGGACCCGTACCACTGGGTAGATTCTGAAGAAAGATACGACAGGCCCCAGACCCGACACAGAGCACCACACACTCCCCCTAGACCCCTGATGGACACAGAACCCAGATACAGGAGAACGCGGAGACCGCAAACACCCGAATACCAAACGCCAAGAACGCACCGATCCGATCGCGAAAGACCCAGACCGAATCCCGTACGTACGACGGACAGACGACCACCGGCGACCGTTTCCAGGGCACCCCCAGCGCCAAGACTGCCCACCACGACTACAACAGGACCCAGGGAACCTGACTCTGACCCGCGCCCAAACACTACAACCTCCGAGACCGCGGACTCGTCCGAACTGGACTCGGGGATAGAAACCGCCGCGGAGGTTACGACCCGGACTATGACAGACCTGCTCAAAGCTTCCCACAGACTTGACACCATAGCTACCTTCACCCAGGTGGGCCTCCTCCCCGACGGCTATACCGATAAGGTCCACGACCTAAAAGCCACCTTTTTACCGACGGACTGCTCCCACGAGACCAGACAAGCACTGACCGCAGCGGCGGAGACCTACCTCCGCACGGGCTATCAGATCGTGGAAAAACACTACGCGGACAGAATAGCGACACTCCGCAATAATCTAGTGGATCTCCGCTGCCCGAACGCGGACGCGGCTTGGCGTAACGCCTGCGCAAGGGCCAACATAGGCCTCAAGGAACCCCTTAGGGCTAGCCTAATCACTTCAGTCCGCAACACCTTGCCCGCAACCCTCAGGGGCGAACAAGCCGCCGCCGCCACCCCCTGGGAACCCCCACTTTCCCAAGCGCCGGCCAGACGAGAACCCCTAACCGTCCACCCGAGACAGTCCTCCTCACCCACGGCGTCGGTCATGTCCGACGACCTCCCCCCAGCCCAGGGCGCCCCTCGGTCGACGGCCATCGCGGCCCTAGCATGCGGAAGCCATTCCAGAGACCTGTTTGAGGAGAACGAGGAGGACGCACTTGACATAATCCTGGCCCCCAGCCCCCAACTACTTCCCAAACGATTGGCCACGCCCCAAGCACGCAGCGAAAAGGCACCCCTCCTCGGCCCCCGTCTAAAACCCACGGCCACACCGAAAAGGCCCCCCACCAAGACGCAGCAGCAGACCCCCAAGAAGCAATAGGCCACACAAAACCCCAACCGTGTCGCGTATCAAATATAACCGACAACGTACCAAGACCCCGCTTTACAGTGCCCTGACCGACAGGCCGTGTATCAATTAACCGGCCGTGACGCCCACAGTGACGCCACCGGGTCACGAATCGAACGGATGACGCCGTGCCCCCATTACCTCTCGTTCCACGCCCACATGTACATAGTCCCTGACAGACAAGCCGCGAATCAACTTACCGGCCAGGACGCCCAACACCCACCGTGTCACGACTCAAATGGACGGACACCATGCCCCTCGTTCCACGTCACCTACATCTGCCCCCGAGCGACAAGCCGCGAATCAATTAACCGGCTCAAATGGAATGACACTGTGCCCCTCATTCCACGTCCCCTGTATATAGTCCCTGAGCGACAAGCCGCGAATCAATTAACCGGCCCCAACCTTCACGACCCCATGTACATAGTTCCCTGAACCGAAGAACCCCTTCTACTTACCCTCGTCACGACCCCGTGTACATAGTTCCTGAAAACACACCTCCAGAACCGCAGAACCTGTAACTGTACATACTTACCTTCAGTTCCCTGTACATACTTACCTTCAGTTCCCTGTATATACTTACCTTCCCTTCCTCCCCTTCCCCCCATCCACTCCCCCTTCCCCTAAAGGTGTCACAATGATGCGAACAAGCGATCAGCCGGCGGCTGGACCGCACTGGGCATCGCGGCTGAGCGACACCTAACCTTCCCCTTCCCCTCGCCCCTCTCTCTCTCTCTCCCCCTCTCTCTCCCCACCACGGACCCCCCCAAGCATCCGAAAAAACCCAGCCCCTCCCCGCCCCTCGGAGCAGGTCGTTCAGTAGGTTGCGGATATGAGCGTGCAACCCTCCGGGGACCCTTGGGTGTCACCTGCACTCCGAGGGCTCCGCGTACCCCCCTTCCGTATTAGCCTCCCGCCACTATACCTGTCTGTCAGAGTGACTGACATATGACATCACTAGACAAACACGATGCTACGTACACACATTTTACTATGGCAAAACGCTGAGGAAAAAGGCTACGGACACACGCACAGCTACGGACACACACACATTTTGCTACGGCAAAACGCAGAGGAAAAAGGCTACAGACATACGACATCACTAGACAAACATGATGCTACGCAGACACATTTTACTATGGCAAAACGCTGAGGAAAAAGGCTACGGACACACGCACAGCCACTTATAGGAGCGGTTTGCACTGCATAAAAAAAAAACATGATCCTAGCTTGGATACATGACATGCAAATGACAGATTGTTAGTGATAGATTGATAGTATTGACATTGGTTCTCAGTTTATAAATGGCAGTGGTACGGCCACTTGTACATGCATGTTTAAAATAAAAGCATGAATATATTAATCTATTATTTTAATAGCATAGTATTGAATGCACAATATCATGGTATGTTTATACACATGAAACACAATTTTATACATAAATATACAATATATGTCGTAGCCCCACCCCACCCTACGAGGTAGAGGGGGTCCCTGCTCCATCTCCCCATCAGTTTAAGGGTCCCTGGCTGGAAAACATTGAAGACCCCTGGTATAGAGGGTATCTGCACTTTTCTAAAGTGACAATAATTGAAGGACCTTTTAATACCTCTAAAATGACAAATTAAACATTGGCCAAATTGTCAAATATTAGAGGCATAAATTGTGAAAATAGCCGATCTACATGCTCACAACGCCTCGCAACACGAACCGCGTTATACAAAATGTAATGCTTCAACTCATAGTGCTCGTCAGGGTGGGGTGGGGTGCCAGTTAAAATATGATTATTTTGGGGGTTGAGAACCACTGCGCTACACGATAGGCTCACCGTGGCGTACATTTAATTTCCAGACACCGCCGCTCTTACGTCTCTCTGAATATGTCAGGTCGCAGGCAGCCTTTCATCCTGGTTGTTCAGCCGGAGGAGATCTCAAGGACGTGTTGTTATAAAAGGCCCTGTGGCAGAGCATTCTAAATGTTATGCTCAAAAGAAAATGAGTATAAAACCCCAAATCCTGTATAACCTCTCCATGAAGTCTTGAATAATATAAGAATGTGTCAAAAGCTGAAATGACCTACACCTGCTACATAATTAACTGTGACTAATATCTGTCTGTCTTTCTGTCTCTCTGTTTGTCTGAATGTGTGTGATTATATAAAGAATGGAACAGAAGGAACCCGGACACCAAAGCACCCAACCTCCCTCAAACCCACCCCAATCCCTACCAGAGACCTCAGAAGAGGAAGAGGTGCAGGAAACAGTTCCTCAACCCCCACCAATGCAGGCAGATGAGGAGGAGGATGAATGGGAGGAGGAAGTGTTTTTCATTGAAGTTAGAGGGCGGTGGAGGTACCAAACAATGCTGAGATTCCTGCAGTTTTTGGAGAGTGGTCCCACGAAACAAGTGAAGAGGGTGATGATTGGGAGGAGACCAGTGAAGGTCGTTCAGCGTTAAACTAGTCCGTGGGGGTCGTTCAGCGTTAAACTAGTCCGTGGGGGACCCTCAAGCTGAGGACTAAACAATTTTGAATAAGGTTTAAATAAAGTTTTCAAATCAATCTGAGTTGTCCTGCTGTGATGTTTTTGTTATTTGGTGAGGGCTAGGAAGGAAGTATTTGGTAACCCATCATTTTATGGGAACTGGTGAAGGGTTATGATGCAATAAAAAACTGAATAAATACCAAATAATATGTAGTGCCCATGAATAGCTGAAGGATCAGTATACAGGTAAAACAAAGGGTCAGTCCATTAACTCATTTCCTGCCATTTTGAATGCCATTTTTTACTGATATCCTGCCAGAGATCTCCATAGACTTCCATGTCATTTATAGTGCACGGATCATGCACGCCCATGCACAAATCATGCACCATGTGTGTGCAGGATGTTCACAACTTTCAAACAAAAGGCATTCATGTGAAAACAGCCATTATGTTTTACAAGTTATGTAAACAAAGATGGCTGCCCTGTTTGACATATGGGGTTGTATGGGGGTGAAACATGCAAAATCGCGATTGAAATCGTTTTTACTAGATTTAATTATTTTATTTTATTTTTTTATTTTTTTTTAAGTCTTTTGGGAATACGTTCAAGGACCTGGCCTAACCAGGGCAGGTCCAGCTCTTCAAACATTGTCACCTTGGACTGGAACAATATTCCCCTTTTGACAAGGTTTAGGACTTTGGTGGCCGTATTTTCATGCAAAACAAATGCTTGCAATGGATTCAGAATAATTAAAAACCCCTAGTTTGACCCCTCACATCCCACTTAAAGCAGATTCTTTTGGGAGTCATTTTTCCTTTATAGTGTAGTGTATAGTAAGTGAAGGTAGGTAGGGCGTTTTCAAAACTTTGCCCCGATGGGATTCCTTGGGACTTTTTTTCCCTCACTAAGGACATAATGAGGATACAGAATTAGTTGAGTTCGCTACTATTGCAATTTGTTTTAGGTTTAGCCTAATTTTGGCCTAAAATTACTGGACTATACTGTGGGGTGGGAAAAACACTGTGCCATCATTGGGACCTATTACTGGTGCCAAGCTTCTGATGGAAGTCACATACACAGGTAGTTATCACTGGGATTCTGATGATGTATATACTGTACCATATCATGACAGATTCTTTCATGGCTAACCCCCCCCCCCCCCTCTCTCTCTCTCTCTCTCTCTCTCTCTCTCTCAGGAGGGGAGAATGCAGTTGTGTCTTGTATGGTGACTGCTCTCTATTCCGACATGTCTCTCTTGTATCCAGCCAACGAGGAGGATGATGTTGTGATGCATGACAAATACTGCAGCTTCCTTAACCACCAGCCAATGAGGATGATGTAGTTATGCCTGATTTAAGGCCCTATCATAGTACAGTCTGGTGTGGTAAGCCATCACCGCGGTGTAGTCTTTTAAAATCAGAAAACGACAACATTGCGTCATTCGCCACGGTGAAGAGCTATCACCGAAAACCCAGACAATCAGTGTGCCCCCTGGTTTCAGAGGCCCGGTAATAGGACTTCACCGTGACTATGATGGTATCCACTTATCTCATTTTAGGTGATAACTTATCACCTAAAAGTTGAGGTGATCACCTCGGACTATGATAAAGCCTTAAGACTGCTTTTCCTCAACAAACACCATGATAATCTTTTAACATGTTTAATACTTTAATCCAGACCCGTCTAAAAGAAACCTTTACCCTCCTTTTCTTTGTTTTTGTGATTGTATTGGTGTCACTTTTAACCATCCTTACTACAACAACTGTGTAAATGTTCTGTTAAAAATATACCAATGCAAAATGTCCCCCAACAAAGAGGTTATTATGTTAATTGTGGTATACGTTTGTGGTATGATTTAGTTGTTAAACCTTGATGGTTATTACTGTATGCCAATATGATAAACAAATAGATCTACAAACTCACAGAGCTTGTGTTTGAGGGTATGGCTCCAAACTAACTAGTAGCCACAGGTGTGACTGCTTGATCATCAGCCATCCCTGCCGGAGGATTCTGAAGAGTTTTAGGCCTCAAGTCAAATCAGATTTGTCTCTCAAATCTGAAACATGTAGCCAAGATCTGATTGGAGTCAGGTTGGTTTCCCCAGTCTGAACAAGGTTAAGGAAAATGGTTGTTGAGCAGAGTTCTACTTTGGTTCATAGGGAACGGCAACAATGTGGGAGAGCAGAGTTCTGTTTATGTTGTTTATTTTCTGTGACACGGGATATCATTTTGATCATCAGGCAAGGAGCTAGTGAGGCTTCTTCACGGTTATGGTCTTTA
Source organism: Nannobrachium achirus (assembly GCF_963921795.1). Classification (NCBI taxonomy): domain Eukaryota; kingdom Metazoa; phylum Chordata; class Actinopteri; order Myctophiformes; family Myctophidae; genus Nannobrachium; species Nannobrachium achirus. The sequence continues at coordinate 23,035 of NW_027665156.1, read as the reverse complement.
TATTCAGAGACACATAAGCAAGGCCTGCTGTGACTTGAGGACAGAGGGCTCTCAGGCTGAGATGTTACTGCTGCGCCTGCCGCCTGCCAAACATGCAGTATTTATAGCAGGGCCACTAACGAGGAGGGAGTGAGGACAGGTGTGATTGATTGGGAGGATCCAATATGTAATATGGGGAGGGTGGATGACTAGTATTTTGAGTGAGTGTGAACAGGGCGGTAGCTGGCAGTCCACACTGTTGTTGAACTGCATTGGTATCACCCAGTGCTACTAAAGGATGGTTAACCCTTTGAGACCTGCAGCGCGATTGTGTAACTCAACATTATTTTAGGTTTTTACCTATTAAAAATAGCAGATATATACAAGCTCACAGCGCGGCACAGAGTTCTGCGCTGCGAGCTTGTAGATAAAAAATAATAATATTAATCATGACAATTTGAGCAAGTCTTTGAATATACTGACTCTATTCTATAAATATCTCCAAAATCCTAACTTGTTTCTCAAAAACCTATGTTTCTATGGCAGTGGTGCTCAAACATTTAACATTTTATATCAAGGACCACCAAAATGTAAGGTATTTGGCCACAGACCCCCATCTCAAAATATTCCAGGGACCCACAGAAGCAGAATTTAAGTTACAAACGCAAATACATATTGTAATGATCTCAGGATCCGGAGGCAGAGACGTGTCCAACAGTTTAGCGTCACATTTATTAAAGGCTTCTTTCAGCATGAATAATCACATGTAATCTCACAGAGTGTAGCACCGACAGTATCCCATGTAACAACAACACCCTGGAATGACGCTACTTCCCCCCAAAGTCCCGGCCAAAGCCACAACAACAACACGTGACATCCGGCCACTCTTAAAGGGGCCGCTACAATATATTCAAGGATCAGTACATATCATGGAGTCCATGACACTTTATGTACTGTGTGGGTCAGATTCTGTCGCCTTCCCTCACTGGCCTCGCAAGGCAGACTATTTAAATTGTGATGCCATGCAATAAATACAAAAGATGAAATATAGCTGCAAGCAGTGATAAAATGTCCTTGGGCCAATTATATTTTTCTGATGGTTTTACAGTGTACATTCAGTGAACTAGGACAATCACAAGGCTTGCCTTACACACGCACACCCTTGTGATGATCCCCGTGACTTAATTTTCAAAATGTAACCAATCACATTGAGCCAAATAACTAATAACTAAAGAAAGGTGTGCCAGGATGTAATCACTCCCTCAACCTGCCCTGTGTTTCCCACATTCAACCAACTCCCTCATAACGAACACAACGCCAGCCAAGAGCAGCATCATTCTATCTATCTATCTATCTATGTATCTATCTATGTATCTATGTATGTATGTATCTATGTATGTATGTATGTGGGATGATCTGGTCTCAAGTCGTTCCAAAAATCAGAACCATTCTGCTCCAGACATCCTCCTTATCCACGCCGGTGGAAATGATTTGGGCAAGATCCAACAATGGACCCTAACCCTAACCCTAACCAAACCCTAACCCGATCTTTCCTGGCTGCATGAGAACCTCCCAAACACCAAGATCATCTTCTCTGCAATCGTGGCAAGAAAAAAGTGGCGATATGCCAGGAAGCCAACCAAAATGAACAAAGCCAGAACCTGGATCAACAGGCAGATGACAGCATTTATGGGGCACCTGAATGGTGCAATCATCCAACACAATAACATTCACTGCCAGGATGAAACTCATTTGTGTCCTGATGGGGTACATTTCACCGACATAGGAAATGACCTGTTCATTGATAACCTGAGGAAAGGACTTGAAACCTGCTTGTGCATTTTTGAATAAAGAAATGTCTACAATAATAATAGTCTATTGTGAAAGATGGAGTTCCAAGTCAAACCTTTGTCATTTTCTACCTGCTGGTTGTTTTTACTTCATACTTGCATAGATGGTCTACAGGTAATGTCATTACATCCCAAAACAATCAGTGTCTGGACTCATGGCAGAAACACTCGAAGAAGCGAAAGTGTCCACTGACGATGTGTACCCTCCGATCGACACCCGATTCGACTATTGGTTAAACGGGAACCCTGCGAAGCCTCAAAACTCCCCTACAACACAAAAAAGACACGGCTTTCCGGGTACCCCTCAAACGCAAAGGAACCACACTGGTTCCCCAAAAAGACACTAAACTTCACTCCAACCCCAATGCCCTAACCTACAACCCAAATAACAAAACCTAACTAACTAAACTCGGCCCTCTAAATCCAACCCCACCCCTAGGACCCCTTACCCCCCACAAACCTAAAAGAAGCTATCCCCACAACCGCAAAGTCGAACTCTGGGTCCAACTCAGGTGAGTACCTCGACCACATGGGCCTTGACCTAGCCCCACCCCAAAACTACCACCCCAGAGGTCTACCTCTCGGGACTTCGGAGGTAAGTAGCCAAACCGTCTGCTTCCACATACCACCAAATACTGCAAAACGACACCCTATACTTACTTGATACTTACCGGGACCCATCTCCCCTCTGCTGCCGACCTAAAGGGACATCCTTACACAACTTTAAAACAATACATAACCAACCTACACACACTACAAAACCTCCTACTTACCAACCTGCAGCGGGACAACCTCGGACCAGGATCCTTCCCGCCTCTGTCCTTCGACGGGCCGGCCGCATCGGCCTAACGACCTCTTGGCCCCGCCTTACTTCTCGGGACACCTGCAAAACACAACAAACATACCTTAGAACGTCACTCTGATGTACCTAACTTCTCACACGCTCTTCTCTCCTTTCCCCTTCCCCACATGCCCTCCTCAGAACATGGACCGACGCGCCCCCAGATACGACTACTACGGTCGCCCGCCCTCTCCTCGGTACCATCGCCAGCCCTCCCCTCAGTACCGTCGCCGGGACTACCGCCCCAGACCGTATACGGACCCGTACCACTGGGTAGATTCTGAAGAAAGATACGACAGGCCCCAGACCCGACACAGAGCACCACACACTCCCCCTAGACCCCTGATGGACACAGAACCCAGATACAGGAGAACGCGGAGACCGCAAACACCCGAATACCAAACGCCAAGAACGCACCGATCCGATCGCGAAAGACCCAGACCGAATCCCGTACGTACGACGGACAGACGACCACCGGCGACCGTTTCCAGGGCACCCCCAGCGCCAAGACTGCCCACCACGACTACAACAGGACCCAGGGAACCTGACTCTGACCCGCGCCCAAACACTACAACCTCCGAGACCGCGGACTCGTCCGAACTGGACTCGGGGATAGAAACCGCCGCGGAGGTTACGACCCGGACTATGACAGACCTGCTCAAAGCTTCCCACAGACTTGACACCATAGCTACCTTCACCCAGGTGGGCCTCCTCCCCGACGGCTATACCGATAAGGTCCACGACCTAAAAGCCACCTTTTTACCGACGGACTGCTCCCACGAGACCAGACAAGCACTGACCGCAGCGGCGGAGACCTACCTCCGCACGGGCTATCAGATCGTGGAAAAACACTACGCGGACAGAATAGCGACACTCCGCGATAATCTAGTGGATCTCCGCTGCCCGAACGCGGACGCGGCTTGGCGTAACGCCTGCGCAAGGGCCAACATAGGCCTCAAGGAACCCCTTAGGGCTAGCCTAATCACTTCAGTCCGCAACACCTTGCCCGCAACCCTCAGGGGCGAACAAGCCGCCGCCGCCACCCCCTGGGAACCCCCACTTTCCCAAGCGCCGGCCAGACGAGAACCCCTAACCGTCCACCCGAGACAGTCCTCCTCACCCACGGCGTCGGTCATGTCCGACGACCTCCCCCCAGCCCAGGGCGCCCCTCGGTCGACGGCCATCGCGGCCCTAGCATGCGGAAGCCATTCCAGAGACCTGTTCGAGGAGAATGAGGAGGACGCACTTGACATAATCCTGGCCCCCAGCCCCCAACTACTTCCCAAACGATTGGCCACGCCCCAAGCACGCAGCGAAAAGGCACCCCTCCTCGGCCCCCGTCTAAAACCCACGGCCACACCGAAAAGGCCCCCCACCAAGACGCAGCAGCAGACCCCCAAGAAGCAATAGGCCACACAAAACCCCCACCGTGTCGCGTATCAAATATAACCGACAACGTACCAAGACCCCGCTTTACAGTGCCCTGACCGACAGGCCGTGTATCAATTAACCGGCCGTGACGCCCACAGTGACGCCACCGGGTCACGAATCGAACGGATGACGCCTTGCCCCCATTACCTCTCGTTCCACGCCCACATGTACATAGTCCCTGACAGACAAGCCGCGAATCAACTTACCGGCCAGGACGCCCAACACCCACCGTGTCACGACTCAAATGGACGGACACCATGCCCCTCGTTCCACGTCACCTACATCTGCCCCCGAGCGACAAGCCGCGAATCAATTAACCGGCTCAAATGGAATGACACTGTGCCCCTCATTCCACGTCCCCTGTATATAGTCCCTGAGCGACAAGCCGCGAATCAATTAACCGGCCCCAACCTTCACGACCCCATGTACATAGTTCCCTGAACCGAAGAACCCCTTCTACTTACCCTCGTCACGACCCTGTGTACATAGTTCCTGAAAACACACCTCCAGAACCGCAGAACCTGTACATAGTTCACTGGACCCCAAAAAACTGTACATACTTACCTTCAGTTCCCTGTACATACTTACCTTCAGTTCCCTGTACATACTTACCTTCCCTTCCTCCCCTTTCCCCCATCCACTCCCCCTTCCCCTAAAGGTGTCACAATGATGCGAACAAGCGATCAGCCGGCGGCTGGACCGCACTGGGCATCGCGGCTGAGCGACACCTAACCTTCCCCTTCCCCTCGCCCCTCTCTCTCTCTCTCCCCCTCTCTCTCCCCACCACGGACCCCCCCAAGCATCCGAAAAAACCCAGCCCCTCCCCGCCCCTCGGAGCAGGTCGTTCAGTAGGTTGCGGATATGAGCGTGCAACCCTCCGGGGACCCTTGGGTGTCACCTGCACTCCGAGGGCTCCGCGTACCCCCCTTCCGTATTAGCCTCCCGCCACTATACCTGTCTGTCTGGGTGACTGACATATGACATCACAAGACAAACACGATGCTACGTACACACATTTTACTATGGCAAAACGCTGACGAAAAAGGCTACGGACACACGCACAGCTACGGACACACACATTTTGCTATGGCAAAACGCAGAGGAAAAAGGCTACAGACATACGACATCACTAGACAAACATGATGCTACGCAGACACATTTTACTATGGCAAAACGCTGAGGAAAAAGGCTACGGACACACGCACAGCCACTTATAGGAGCGGTTTGCACTGCATAAAAAAAAACATGATCCTAGCTTGGATACATGACATGCAAATGACAGATTGTTAGTGATAGATTCATAGTATTGACATTGGTTCTCAGTTTATAAATGGCAGTGGTACGGCCACTTGTACATGCATGTTTAAAATAAAAGCATGAATATATTAATCTATTATTTGAATAGCATAGTATTGAATGCACAATATCATGGTATGTTTATACACATGAAACACAATTTTATACATAAATATACAATATATGTCGTAGCCCCACCCCACCCTACGAGGTAGAGGGGGTCCCTGCTCCATCTCCCCATCAGTTTAAGGGTCCCTGGCCTGAAAACATTGAAGACCCCTGGTATAGAGGGTATCTGCACTTTTCTAAAGTGACAATAATTGAAGGACCTTTTAATACCTCTAAAATGACAAATTAAACATTGGCCAAATTGTCAAATATTAGAGGCATAAATTGTGAAAATAGCCGATCTACATGCTCACAACGCCTCGCAACACGAACCGCGTTATACAAAATGTAATGCTTCAACTCATAGTGCTCGTCAGGGTGGGGTGGGGTGCCAGTTAAAATATGATTATTTTGGGGGTTGAGAACCACTGCGCTACACGATAGGCTCACCGTGGCGTACATTTAATTTCCAGACACCGCCGCTCTTACGTCTCTCTGAATATGTCAGGTCGCAGGCAGCCTTTCATCCTGGTTGTTCAGCCGGAGGAGATCTCAAGGACGTGTTGTTATAAAAGGCCCTGTGGCAGAGCATTCTAAATGTTATGCTCAAAAGAAAATGAGTATAAAACCCCAAATCCTGTATAACCTCTCCGTGAAGTCTTGAATAATATAAGAATGTGTCAAAAGCTGAAATGACCTACACCTGCTACATAATTAACTGTGACTAATATCTGTCTGTCTTTCTGTCTCTCTGTTTGTCTGAATGTGTGTGATTATATAAAGAATGGAACAGAAGGAACCCGGACACCAAAGCACCCAACCTCCCTCAAACCCACCCCAATCCCTACCAGAGACCTCAGAAGAGGAAGAGGTGCAGGAAACAGTTCCTCAACCCCCACTAATGCAGGCAGATGAGGAGGAGGATGAATGGGAGGAGGAAGTGTTTGTCATTGAAGTTAGAGGGCGGTGGAGGTACCAAACAATGCTGAGATTCCTGCAGTTTTTGGAGAGTGGTCCCATGCTCCACGGAGGACTAGTCCGTGGGGGACCCTCAAGCTGAGGACTAAACAATTTTGAATAAGGTTTAAATAAAGTTTTCAAATCAATCTGAGTTGTCCTGCTGTGATGTTTTTGTTATTTGGTGAGGGCTAGGAAGGAAGTATTTGGTAACCCATCATTTTATGGGAACTGGTGAAGGGTTATGATGCAATAAAAAACTGAATAAATACCAAATAATATGTAGTGCCCATGAATAGCTGAAGGATCAGTATACAGGTAAAACAAAGGGTCAGTCCATGAACTCATTTCCTGCCATTTTGAATGCCATTTTTTACTGATATCCTGCCAATGGTCTCCATAGACTTCCATGTAATTTATAGTGCACGGATCATGCACGCCCATGCACAAATCATGCACCATGTGTGTGCGGGATGTTCACAACTTTCAAACAAAAGGCATTCAAGTGAAAACAGCCATTATGTTTTACAAGTTATGTAAACAAAGATGGCTGCCCTGTTTGACATATGGGGTTGTATGGGGGTGAAACATGCAAAATCGCGATTGAAATCGTTTTTACTAGATTTAATTATTATTATTATTATTATTTTTTTTTTTAAGTCTTTTGGGAATACGTTCAAGGATCTGGCCTAACCAGGGCAGGTCCAGCTCTTCAAACATTGTCACCTTGGACTGGAACAATATTCCCCTTTTGACAAGGTTTAGGACTTTGGTGGCCGTATTTTCATGCAAAACAAATGCTTGCAATGGATTCAGAATAATTAAAAACCCCTAGTTTGACCCCTCACATCCCACTTAAAGCAGATTTTTTGGGGAGTCATTTTTCCTTTATAGTGTAGTTGTAGTGTATAGTAAGTGAAGGTAGGTAGGTCGTTTTCAAAACTTTGCCCCGATGGGATTCCTTGGGACTTTTTTTCCCTCACTAAGGACATATTGAGGATACAGAATTAGTTGAGTTTGCTACTATTGCAATTTGTTTTAGGTTTAGCCTAATTTTGGCCTAAAATTACTGGACTATACTGTGGGGTGGGAAAAACACTGTGCCATCATTGGGACCTATTACTGGTGCCAAGCTTCTGATGGAAGTCACATACACAGGTAGTTATCACTGGGATTCTGATGATGTATATACTGTACCATATCATGACAGATTCTTTCATGGCTAACCCCCCCCCCCCTCTCTCTCTCTCTCTCTCTCTCTCTCTCTCCCTCTCTCTCTCTCAGGAGGGGAGAATGCAGTTGTGTCTTGTATGGTGACTGCTCTCTATTCCGACATGTCTCTCTTGTATCCAGCCAACGAGGAGGATGATGTTGTGATGCATGACAAATACTGCAGCTTCCTTAACCACCAGCCAATGAGGATGATGTAGTTATGCCTGATTTAAGGCCCTATCATAGTACAGTCTGGTGTGGTAAGCCATCACCGCGGTGTAGTCTTTTAAAATCAGAAAACGACAACATTGCGTCATTCGCCACGGTGAAGAGCTATCACCGAAAACCCAGACAATCAGTGTGCCCCCTGGTTTCAGAGGCCCGGTAATAGGACTTCACCGTGACTATGATGGTATCCACTTATCTCATTTTAGGTGATAACTTATCACCTAAAAGTTGAGGTGATCACCTCGGACTATGATAAAGCCTTAAGACTGCTTTTCCTCAACAAACACCATGATAATCTTTTAACATGTTTAATACTTTAATCCAGACCAGTCTAAAAGAAACCTTTACCCTCCTTTTCTTTGTTTTTGGGATTGTATTGGTGTCAGTTTTAACCATCCTTACTACAACAACTGTGTAAATGTTTTGTTAAAAATATACCAATGCAAAATGTCCCCCAACAAAGAGGTTATTATGTTAATTGTGGTATACGTTTGTGGTATGATTTAGTTGTTAAACCTTGATGGTTATTACTGTATGCCAATATGATAAACAAATAGATCTACAAACTCACAGAGCTTGTGTTTGAGGGTATGGCTCATTTTTCAGGTGCCAAACTAACTAGTAGCCACAGGTGTGACTGCTTGATCATCAGCCATCCCTGCCAGAGGATTCTGAAGAGTTTTAGGCCTCAAGTCAAATCAGATTTGTCTCTCAAATCTGAAACATGTAGCCAAGATCTGATTGGAGTCAGGTTGGTTTCCCCAGTCTGAACAAGGTTAAGGAAAATGGTTGTTGAGCAGAGTTCTACTTTGGTTCATAGGGAACGGCAACAATGTGGGAGAGCAGAGTTCTGTTTATGTTGTTTATTTTCTGTGGCACGGGATATCATTTTGATCATCAGGCAAGGAGCTAGTGAGGCTTCTTCACGGTTATGGTCTTTATATTCAGAGACACATAAGCAAGGCCTGCTGTGACTTGAGGACAGAGGGCTCTCAGGCTGAGATGTTACTGCTGCTTCTGCCAAACAGGCAGTATTTATAGCAGGGCCACTAACGAGGAGGGAGTGAGGACAGGTGTGATTGATTGGGAGGATCCAATATGTAATATGGGGAGGGTGGATGACTAGTATTTTGAGTTAGTGTGAACAGGGCGGTAGCTGGCAGTCCACACTGTTGTTGAACTGCATTGGTATCACCCAGTGCTACTAAAGGATGGTTAACCCTTTGAGACCTGCAGCGCGATTGTGTAACTCAACATTATTTTAGGTTTTTACCTATTAAAAATAGCAGATATATACAAGCTCACAGCGCGGCACAGAGTTCTGCGCTGCGAGCTTGTAGATAAAAAATAATAATATTAATCATGACAATTTGAGCAAGTCTTTGAATATACTGACTCAATTCTATAAATATCTCCTAAATCCTAACTTGTTTCTCAAAAACCTATGTTTCTATGGCAGTGGTGCTCAAACATTTAACATTTTATATCAAGGACCACCAAAATGTAAGGTATTTGGCCACAGACCCCCATCTCAAAATATTCCAGGGACCCACAGAAGCAGAATTTAAGTTACAAACGCAAATACATATTGTAATGATCTCAGGATCCGGAGGCAGAGACGTGTCCAACAGTTTAGCGTCACATTTATTAAAGGCTTCTTTCAGCATGAATAATCACATGTAATCTCGCAGAGTGTAGCACCGACAGTATCCCATGTAACAACAACACCCTGGAATGACGCTACTTCCCCCCAAAGTCCCGGCCAAAGCCACAACAACAACACGTGACATCCGGCCACTCTTAAAGGGGCCGCTACAATATATTCAAGGATCAGTACATATCATGGAGTCCATGACACTTTATGTACTGTGTGGGTCAGATTCTGTCGCCTTCCCTCACTGGCCTCGCAAGGCAGACTATTTAAATTGTGATGCCATGCAATAAATACAAAAGATGAAATATAGCTGCAAGCAGTGATAAAATGTCCTTGGGCCAATTATATTTTTCTGATGGTTTTACAGTGTACATTCAGTGAACTAGGACAATCACAAGGCTTGCCTTACACACGCACACCCTTGTGATGATCCCCGTGACTTAATTTTCAAAATGTAACCAATCACATTGAGCCAAATTACTAATAACTAAAGAAAGGTGTGCCAGGATGTAATCACTCCCTCAACCTGCCCTGTGTTTCCCACATTCAACCAACTCCCTCATAACGAACACAACGCCAGCCAAGAGCAGCATCATTCTATCTATCTATGTATCTATGTATCTATGTATGTATCTATGTATCTATGTATGTATGTATCTATGTATGTATGTATGTGGGATGATCTGGTCTCAAGTCGTTCCAAAAATCAGAACCATTCTGCTCCAGACATCCTCCTTATCCACGCCGGTGGAAATGATTTGGGCAAAATCCAACAAGATCCAACAATGGACCCTAACCCTAACCCTAACCAAACCCTAACCCGATCTTTCCTGGCTGCATGAGAACCTCCCAAACACCAAGATCATCTTCTCTGCAATCGTGGCAAGAAAAAAGTGGCGATATGCCAGGAAGCCAACCAAAATGAACAAAGCCAGAACCTGGATCAACAGGCAGATGACAACATTTATGGGGCACCTGAATGGTGCAATGATCCAACACAATAACATTCACTGCCAGGATGAAACTCATTTGTGTCCTGATGGGGTACATTTCACCGACATAGGAAATGACCTGTTCATTGATAACCTGAGGAAAGGACTTGAAACCTGCTTGTACATTTTTGAATAAAGAAATGTCTACAATAATAATAGTCTATTGTGAAAGATGGAGTTCCAAGTCAAACCTTTGTCATTTTCTACCTGCTGGTTGTTTTTACTTCATACTTGCATAGATGGTCTACAGGTAATGTCATTACATCCCAAAACAATCAGAATACTAAAATGTGGTTCTGTTTTGAATCAGCAGCCTTTTATATAAGGAAATGTTCCCCTGTAATATCCTGGTGATATCTTCTATAAGGGGTATAACAAAATCTGACAGTGTTTGTTTATAGCTTTTACTTGTCCTCTTCATGAAATGGCTGGTCAGTAGTTCTACAAAATTCTTCAATAAAGGTGAAAGAAAAGTGCAGAAATATGCCCACAAGTTAATCATGCACCATTTTCCACTTACTGGTAGGGATGGAGCTGGAAACAAGGGCCTGCTTCAAACTTGATATCCCGGTATCAATAAGCTTTGGGCTTATCAAGCTTGTTATTAGTGTTGTAGTCGAGTCCACCTAAAGCGAGTCCAAGTCAAGTCCAAGTCATATGAGGTTCGAGTCCGAGTCGAGTCCGAGTCATGACCCCCTGGGAGGAGTCCGAGACCGACGGGAGTCGAGTCCGAGTCGAGTCCGAGTCTGACGGGAGGCGAGACTGAATCGAGTCCCCAAAACCATTTTTTTTTTTTTAGGTAGGCAACAGAAAACAACCTTTTTTTGTTGTTGTTTTTGTTTAGTTGTTTTGGAGGAATGAGGGTTCTTTGTTCTTTATTAAAACAATAATAGGTCTCCTCAAATTACCTTTGGTTGCTGTGGTTTAGACCAGATGGAGGGATTATATCTCCAAACTGGCTTGGGAACGCCTCGGTATACTCCCTGATGGAGTGGAGGAAGTTGCTCGGGATAAGGAAATCTGGAGGTCTCAGTTGGAACTGTTACCCCCGCGACCCGATTCCGGCTAAGCATTTGATGCCGGTTCACAGCCAAAATATCCAGCTCCATGTAGCCGGCACCTTAGGTTTGAGGGCATTTTACAGTAGGCTACTCCATTGCTGAATGTGATGTTGTGAGCCAAATGCAATTGTAAATGTCTGCTCGTTTTTACATAATGACATCAATCACATAAGGTGAATGATGGATTCCTTTATGTTCAGTCTCTCTCTAAATTAGTACCAGGGTTGGGAAGGTTACTTTTAAAACGTATTCCTTACTTAAAGGTATTAACTAGTTACTGCCGCTACCATTTTTCCCAAACAGACATTAGAGTTGCTCCAATGAAAATGTTTCCCCCAGGCAGAGAACAAGTAGGCCTACTTTTGAGTGCCAATATAGTACAAACTAGAAAAGAAAATTTCTAAGAAATTTTAAGTGTGCCTGCAGCTCGCTACGTCTGTGCAACCTTGTGTAGCGGTTGGTGTTAGCATTAGCGTTATTAACATTAGCATTTTTTTGCATAAACGTTAACATTATTGTTCTTCATATGACACCACCCACATGTCTGTACGACAAACGGTTCACGAGAAAACGGGTCACTTCCTGTTTGGTGAGGGGCACTTCCTGTTTGGCGAAATAGGCCCCAATTAAGTTTAAGGACTCTTAATCTTGTCATTTGACGCAACCCGCGTGTCTGTATGACAAACGGTTCACGAGATCAAGGGTCACTTCCTGTTTGGTGAGGGGCACTTCCTGTTTGGCGAAATAGGCCCCAATTAAGGTCATGGACGATTAATGAATTAAAGCTGCAAGCAGCGATGACCGGGCCCTCGCAGCTCTACCCACGTCACAAGGCCAGCAGCCAATCAGAAACCAAACAGGAAGTCAGCCATTTCGACTAATTAGTGGCGTTTTGGCGCATTTTTGGCCGTTATCACGGGTCGCACTTTAACGACAGTTTTGTGAAAAAAAAAAGTTTTTTGAGAAAAAAAAAGTTTTTTGAGAAAAAAAAAGTTTTTTGAGGAAAAAAAAATTTTGAGAAAAAAAAAATGTGAGAAAAAAAAATGTGAGAAAAAAAAATGGAGAAAAAAAAATTTTGAGAAAAAAAATTGAGAAAAAAAAAATTGAGAAAAAAAAATGTTTTGAGAAAAAAAAAATTTGAGAAAAATTTGAGAAAAAAAAAAAATTGAGAAAAAAAAATTTTTGAGAAAAAAAAAATTTGAGAAAAAAAATTTGAGAAAAAAAAATTTGAGAAAAAAATTTTTTTTGAGAAAAAAAAATTTGAGAAAAAAAAAAAATTGAGAAAAAAAAATTTTGAGAAAAAAAATTTGAGAAAAAAAAAATTTGAGAAAAAAAATGTTTTGAGAAAAAAAAAATTTGAGAAAAAAAATGTTTTGAGAAAAAAAAATTTTTGAGAAAAAAAAAATTTGAGAAAAAAAAATTGAGAAAAAAAAATTTGAGAAAAAAAAAATTTGAGAAAAAAAAATTTGAGAAAAAAAAAATTGAGAAAAAAAAATTTTGAGAAAAAAAATTTGAGAAAAAAAAAAATTTGAGAAAAAAAAATTTGAGAAAAAAAAAATTTGAGATAAAAAAATTTTGAGAAAAAAAATTTTTTGAGAAAAAAAAATTTTTGAGAAAAAAATTTTTGAGAAAAAAAAAATTTTGAGAAAAAAAATTTTGAGAAAAAAAAAATTGAGAAAAAAAAAAAATTATGACACCAGCCGCGAGTCTGTACGACAAACGGTTCATGAGTTATAGAGGCACTTCCTGTTACAGAGGGGGCGGGGCTTAATCAATTACAGCTCATCCCTATTGGCCGGAAAAAGACCAAAGTTGTGTGTGCATTTTAAAGTTTAAATCACGTTGCTAGGCAAAAGTATGGCAGAGTTATGTGGCGCCAAAGTTTCTGGGTTTTTTTCGGAGTCCCCCATTCTAAGTCAATGGGGTTTTTGGGGCGTTGTTTTTTGCGAATTACATCGCAATCGTATCGCGGATCGGAAAGAAAAGTAATAGCACACCATTCCCGGCCGAGCCGCACGTTTTGATGTGTATATAGCGGGGGTGGCGTAAATCGTGCGGCAGTTATTACGTGCCGAAATTTCCCCCATTCTAAGTGAATGGGGTTTTTTGGCGTCGTTTTTTGCGAATTACGTCGCAATGGTAACGCGGATCGGAAAGAAAAGTAATAGCACACCATTCCCGGCCGAGCCGCACGTTTTGATGTATATATTGCGGTGGTGGCGTAAATTGTGCGGCACTTATTACGTGCCGAAATTTGTGGGATCATTATTATTATTATTATTATTATTATTATTAAGTATGGCGGATTACAATAAGTGTTTTGCTATTGCATAGCAGGCACACTTAATAAGACTTATACTGTAGTACAATATCCCAAATCACAGGCGATGATTATCCAGTCATGATATTAAAAAAATAATATTAATTACAAAATAATTATACTAATGTAGTCTAGGCTATAACATTTTAAACATTGCTGTTTTAGCTCTGTCGTTGTAATAGAGCTGCATGATTATGGCAAAACGTATTAAACAAAATGTTATCTTAATGAAAAACTATTTTATTTTGACCAAAAATAAATTATTAGTTTCCCCATTCAAACACATTACATGCCTGTTTGCATTTCATTATTTAAGGTGATAAATACCTTATGTCATTTTAGTCTGATGCCTGTCAAACAATGCAAAAAAATACCCCATGTCACTGTTGTTTTGATTTGTCTCAACCTCTCTAGGGGGACTTAAAACGTTACACTTCTCTCTGTTAATCAGTGTAGCCTACTTTGTTAAACTTTCGGACGAGGCTTGCTTAACGAGTATTAATAGTTTACAGCTGGAAAGAAAACAAGACGTTGCATCTTAATCCAGCAGTGCGCGTGGATGATTTAAACTACACACAACGTCGTGTTTGGAAGCTGTTTACTACACTATGGAATTATTTATTTGGAACACAACACGAGGATATACTGCAGGTAGGAGAAAAGAAAAGTAAAGTGGACTGTGTTCAGTGTTGTCTGCTGGCTGCCGCTGCAGGGGCTCAGTGTGTGTGTGTGTGTGTGTGTGCATGTGTGTGTGTGTGTGTGTGTGTGTGTGTGCGTGCGTGCTACAGTAGTGCGTGTGCTTATCAGATGCGCGTCAGATAGCCTATGCTGCATTACTTAACGCTCTTAATGTTAACGTTAATGGGCTCCTCAAAATATGGATATACATTTCTTCCTTTGCATTGTACTGACTTGACTTGACTCGAGTGGACTCGGTGGGGAGCGAGTCCCGAGTCAAATGGTCCGAGACCGAGACGAGTCCAAGTCAAATTGAGGGCGAGACCGAGACGAGACCGAGTCAATTAAAAATTGGACTTGAGTACTACAACACTACTTGTTATTGAGCATAGCGGCCCATGACATCATGTTTAAATAATCAAGACAAGAGGCAATCAAGACATTGCTACAGTACTATTCATAATATATAGCCATTTAACACTTATTGCACACTAATGAATGATGGTTTTAAAGATAATAATAATCTGGCCAATAAAAAATATACCAGTTCTGTTCAGAATTGTCTGTTCATCTCACATCTTCCCAAAAACGCTCAATAGTGGGCTCAATAAAAGCCTGGGTCAATAAGCAGGATCGATAAGGTGCTCACTATCAATAAAAATGTATGAGCTCCATCCCTACTTACTACTTACTTGAATTTACACAATATCTTCACAGAATACACCAACACCCAAAAGAAACCAGAACAAAATGAAGTGGGATTACAATTTGATACCATGTCTCTACACACTTAATATTCATATAGAATCTATGGATGGTCTTCAGGTATAGGTATAGTGTTCCATTCTTAATGCCAAATAATCAATCAGCAGCTTTTTCTCATTTTCATTTATTTAGTTTATTTATTTTTCAATATTTTCACATCAACATTTTGAGCAGTGTGAGGGAGACAGAATTTTTACCAGCTTGCTTGCAAAGCTGGTGAATGGATACAAAGCTGTGATCTCCCAAATTGTGACACCATTTTGGCAGGACATGTTGTGACGTAATCGGTTGTGTATCTATTGGTCAATGGCTGGTCAAAGGATTCATTGAATTCCGTCTTACTATTTATATATGGTAGCCTAATGAATACGGTATGATGGTATATATTATTATAATATAAACAGTAAGAAGGAATTCAGTTCTCAGTGGATTACAGCCACAATAATAATAATAATCTTTATTGTCCGTGCGGTGGTGGCTGCCGCGGCAGTTACCAGCGATGCCGGTGCCAGATAATGTATTCGCTCTTGGGCAGTTTACCGCTACGGGACCTGCCGGTCCGTGCGGCGGCCGCCGGTCCTACTGGCGGGACTGCTGGTCCTATCGCCGGCGATGCAGTGCGACTGCTGGTCGAACTGCCAGTCGTGCGGCAGTGTCGGCCGCTGCAGTTCCGTGGCAGGTGACGGTGCCAGAGAATGTATTCGCTCTTTCTACTATTCTGTCTTTGTTTCTGTCTAATAAAATATATTAGCTCTAATTACCAACACATTATTTCTTATTATGGCTTTATTCTGTCTTATTATGTCTTATTATGTTGTTGTATGGTGACGAACAGGGAGGTGGGGGAAGGGAAGGGATAGAATAACTCTAACCTACATAATCTTTAACTTTAAAAATAGATAAATGTGCGATTTTTACCTCTTTAGGATATTATTATAAGACACAATAAGGGAAATGTTTTATAATGACAAAGCCAAATCAAATGTACAAATGTTATTAACCATTTAAGTGCATAAAAGTGAATACACTTATGGATATCAAATATCACTTCCTGAATGTTGCTAAGTCCTGCTTTGACTCAGCCTTGGACATCAGCCTCCTGCTGGTCTCCTGATCCCTGATACCTCCATCCCTCTTTTCCTGGGAGAAGAACAGTATCTGGAGGAAGCTTCAGTCACCATTTTGACAACCCTCTCAATGCTCTGGGTGTGGCATGGCCAGTGGGTTCATCCATGGGGGTATTGTATTGTATTTTATTACCCGGCCTGTTTAAATGCTTGATCCTGATTGGTCAGTTGCTGAAATCAGAGGTCTGTTATTTCTGGATAGCAGACCGCTCTGCTCTATAACAGACCGCTGACTAATCAAAGACTCAGAGCAGCTGCTGCAGTCAAACTGCGCAGCCTGCGCTGCATGAATTTAGTGCCGTATCCAACATGTCAGCCATGTAAACAACCACACAGCGACATTTAGAACTAAACGTTGATCTCAAGAATGTTTTTTAAATAATTTTAAGCGAGAAATAGACGACCTAGTATCAGAAAATGGACCTTATCTAATCAGCACTTCCTTGTTATCCAAGGCGACCGTGTCGCGCTGGGAGGACGCCCAGCGCAACACATGTGGAACACTTCCAGCCGTCTGTAAACAAGGAAATACTTCGTTTTGTTTTTAGTTTTGAGTCAAAATTTTTAGTAGCCGGGTAATAAGCGGGATAAATACTGGCTCCTTGGGGGTTGTCCATATATAACATCCCTGGCGCCTCGGGAGTTATCAGTCCGTCGGGATGTTATATATGGACAACCCCCGCGGAGCCAGTATTTATCCCTTACGTATTGTATGGACTTATTTATTTGGACAAAACATGAATAGTACATAGTAGTACAACACAGCAGTGCAGCACAGGCCGGTGAAAACATCCAGTCCAAAAAGGAACATCCCAATAAGATCTTTTACAGCCTTGTTTGGAAGCCCTTCATACAAAATCATGTCAAAACCAGTAAGACTCCCTAATCGGGAGATAAGCGACCGTAGGTGGCTTATCTCCACAAATAGGGCAAAAATTTGTTTTTCCAAAATCTTCCTGATCCATGTTGATGACATGAGTGTAGACATGCTGTGTAGTGATATTCGTGATTTTAGGGCAAAAACTGTAGGAACAGTGTCCAAAAATGTGTTTTAAAAATCGGCCTGAAGGTAGCGCTAGAATAGGGCCATGTGAGAAATGAGGGGTGGGGTCTCCGCGTTGCCTTGGCGGACGAATAGGTACCGGCCCCGGCTCTCCCGGACGCTCCTAGCCCGAGTTACGGCATTTACGGCGCTGCAGTGGCAGGGGGGTCCTCCACTGGGGGCGCCACCACTTTTGCATCCGTTCTGGAGCACCAGGAGTCGGTGGTCCCCGGGAATTCCCCGTGAGCAGCCCCGTTGGGGTGGTCATTTGGTCATTTTTGCACATTTGGTCTTTTTTTACATCTGGGGGTCCCCCAGGGACCTGGGGGTCCCTGGGGCTCCGGGGGTCCTTGGAGGTTGTAGTTTGGCAGGCAAGGAGTGTGTGTGTAAAATCTGGCATGGATCGGGTCAACGGGTGCTTGTTTGGAAGCCCTTCATACAAAATCATGTCAAAATAAGACTAGAACAACATTTAATGTAATTATAAAATACATTATATGTAATGTTCTTCAACTCCTGAACACATTATGACGCAATATTTTATGCTTTAAACATAAAAAAATAGCAGATATACAAGCTCGCAGCGCGGCGCCGAGTGCCGCGCTGTGAGCTTGTAGATCTGCTATTTTTGAAAAATCGTGAAAATTTTCACCCGATTCTATAAGTGTCTTTTGAATCCTTCTAAGGTTTTTTTGGAAAACCCTATGTTTCTATGTCAGCAATCTGGCCAGCCATCGTCAAAGAAAAGGTCCTTTTCTCTTAACTGGAGCTCGTCTGTTCTTGAGAGACTGCTATGTCAGTGGTTCTCAAACCTTTTCATGTGAAGGACCCTCAAAATGATATGTATTTGGCCACGGACCCCCATCTCAAAATATCTAGTTCCAGGGACCACCCAGAAGCAAAATTTGAGTTACAAACGTTGGCTTTGAAAATACATAATATTCAAAGATTTGCACACATTTTCACGACTTTTTCAAAAATAGCAGATCTACAAGCTCGCAGCGCGGCACCGAGTGCCGCGCTGCGAGCTTGTAGATCTGCTATTTTTCACTGGTTAAAGCATTCAATAATTCTAGGCCTGAATGGGCCGACATTTTATTTTGATTTTTCCCAACTCCCCAACGGCCGGTTCATTCCTGGCCGGCCTGGACCGGCCAGGAATGAACCGGCCGTTGGGGAGTTGTCCTGCTTTTCCCAGTGGCCAGCCTGGACCGGCCAGGAATGAACCGGCCGTTGGGGAGTTGTCCTGCTTTTCCCAGTGGCCAGCCTGGACCGGCCAGGAATGAACCGGCCGTTGGGGAGTTGTCCTGCTTTTCCCAGTGGCCAGCCTGGACCGGCCAGGAATGAACCGGCCGTTGGGGAGTTGTCCTGCTTTTCCCAGTGGCCAGCCTGGACCGGCCAGGAATGAACCGGCCGTTGGGGAGTTGTCCCTGCTTTTCCCAGTGGTCAGCACGTCCCTGGAGGGGGGAAACCCTAGAATTGATCTGCTCCAGCATAAACACAAGGTTGGTGCGGCGCGCAGAATTCCTCTACTGGCATGAAACTGCTCCATTCACATTGACCCTCTATTCCTCTACTGGCATGAAACTGCTCCATTCACATTGACCCTCTATTCCTCTACTGGCATGAAACTGATCCATTCACATTGACCCTCTATTCCTCTACTGGCATGAAACTGATCCATTCACATTGACCCTCTATTCCTCTACTGGCATGAAACTGATCCATTCACATTGACCCTCTATTCCTCTACTGACATGAAACTGATCCATTCACATTGACCCTCTTAATCCTCTACTGGCATGAAACTGATCCATTCACATTGACCCTCTATTCCTCTACTGGCATGAAACTGATCCATTCACATTGACCCTCTATTCCTCTACTGACATGAAACTGATCCATTCACATTGACCCTCTATTCCTCTACTGGCATGAAACTGATCCATTCACATTGACCCTCTATTCCTCTACTGACATGAAACTGATCCATTCACATTGACCCCTCTATTCCTCTACTGGCATGAAACTGATCCATTCACATTGACCCTCTATTCTCTACTGGCATGAAACTGATCCATTCACATTGAAATGCATTGGAATGGAGAATCCACTCTCATAGTACTTTGGTGTGACCGTACCCTTACATAATAAAAGTACAAAGGTATTGGCATCAAAGTGTACTTAAAGGAGTGTCAAAATAAAAGTAGTCATTATGCAGAATGTCCCAAATCAAGGTTTGAAATGAACACAAATCATTTGAAAATAGCAGATCTACAAGCTCACAATAGGTCGCTACCTTGTAGATCGGCTATTTTCATATGGCCAAAATGTATTTAGGGTTGAAGTGGTTAATGTATGTTTTGTAATAATGATGAATATAGAAAGTAACTAGTAACTAAAGTTTTAAAATAAATGTAGTGGAGTAAAAGTACTATATTTGGATCAGAGATGTATAGTGGAGTAGAAGTAAAAGTACTGGAAATTGGAAATACTCAAGTAAAGTACAAATACCTAAACAAATACTTAAATAAATGTACTTCCTGGCTGTGTTCTGTGGATCTGTTCTAGAAAATGCATTTCTATGCTCTGAATGGACGGCAAGCCGAACGGCCCAATTCACATTAATTCTTTGCATAAGGCTGCCCTCTGCCGCCAGTTTGACCAAAGTACACATTTGAGCGGCCATTATAAAAATAATTAGTTTAGAAAGAACCAATAGATAATTTTCTATAACATCACAAAGGTAAGCTGCTTTTTGCTGGCACCAAGCCCAATAAATACATTATAACATCTGGCAGTAGGACCCTAACCCTCCCAATCAATATGATGACATCATAAAAGTGACGGTCGACTCAACTTCACCCTCCACCCCCCCCCCCCCCCCCCCCCTCCCTTACAGTTTCTTCACTGGTAAACGGTCAGCTAAAAGGATAAAAAGCTTTTGTCAAGCAATTTGGGTTTTAACTGATAACATAGAATGACAGTCTGTTGATCTGATGAAGTCGACTCAGTCGATGACCGAGGCGGAACTTCAAAAACTGTCCGACAACTATGACTCTGTCTACAGTTAACTATGACTCTGTCTACAGTCAACTATGACTCTGTCTACATACAACTATGACTCTGTCTACAGTCAACTATGACTCTGTCTACAGTCAACTATGACTCTGTCTACATACAACTATGACTCTGTCTACATACAACTATGACTCTGTCTACAGTCAACTATGACTCTGTCTACAGTCAACTATGACTCTGTCTACATACAACTATGACTCTGTCTACATACAACTATGACTCTGTCTACATACAACTATGACTCTGTCTACATACAACTATGACTCTGTCTACATACAACTATGACTCTGTCTACAGTCAACTATGACTCTGTCTACAGTCAATGACACATAAAACAGTACAACTATGACTCTGTCTACAGTCAACTATGACTCTGTCTACAGTCAACTATGACTCTGTCTACAGTCAATGACACATAAAACAGTACAACTATGACTCTGTCTACAGTCAACTATGACTCTGTCTACAGTCAATGACACATAAAACAGTACAACTATGACTCTGTCTACAGTCAATGACACATAAAACAGTACAAGGTGCCCTCCAGACGAGGCGCGGTCACCTCCTCCTAGCAATTCATTTTCAATGAGAGGCTTTTTCGGCCGTGCAGCGAAGTTTTGGGGCGGCGAGGAGAGCGGGCGCGGTCCCGTGAATCCACCGCCAGCGTGCTCGTTAGTGCATGCGTACGCGGGCGGTGAGAGATGGATTGTGTTCATCTTTGTGAAATACCGCGCAGCGTTTACTCACTGAGCGAGTGTGTTTGTGTCTCACCGCGGTGCGGCCACCGCTGATCCTAGCGGCAGCACCGACGGTGACCACGCTTAGTCTGGAGGACACCTTATGCAGAAAAACAAGAACAACTTGTAACACAATGCTTAGTCTGGAGGACACCTTATGCAGAAAAACAAGAACAACTTGTAACACAATGCTTAGTCTGGAGGACACCTTATGCAGAAAAACAAGAACAACTTGTAACACAATGCTTAGTCTGGAGGACACCTTATGCAGAAAAACAAGAACAACTTGTAACACAATGCTAAATAATAATGGTATTTGGTAAGGATAGGCTTTGTTATCTTTTTATTGATTGAGCGAAAATTTCGTTTTTAGTGTAGCAAAGTTTTCAAAAAATAAAATGTATTTATGCGTCAATGCTACTACTGCTGTCTGTGTGTTTTCTCTCGGTACAGAAAGGTAAATAACTCTCACGGCAAAAATGTACGTCTAAAATGTTTCTCTTTATTTTTCTTTGTATTTTCACAATGGTATTAATTGATGAACAACAGCACAATGTAAAGACAACAAAAATTGGTTTCATTTTATTGAAGATATCAGTAAATATACATGAAAGGTTTAACATAAATGTTTTACATTTTGTAATTACATTTTATAGGTAAAATACAATGACTTTCAAAACCCTTCATTGGAGTAAATGTTATCTTATTCATTATCAATAAAACGTTATAATATTCATGTTTAAATGATAGGTCACGACCCCAAAAATAATAACATTTAAACATATTTGTCCAATGTTTGACCAGTTGATAGTTTGATTACTTTTAAAAGTCCTTTCATTGTCATCTGGGGACCCCTTGGGGGTCCCTCTGGGGGTCCCCCTGGGGGTCCCTCTGGGGGTCCAGACCCACATGTTGAGAACAAACCTTTTCATGTCAATCTGAACAGTTTGTTCCAGAGACTCCATTTTTACAAGATTCTTGTTTGAAAATAGCAGATCTACAAGCTCACAACACGTCGCACTGTGCGCGTTGTGAGCTTGTAGATCTGCTATATTCAAATAGTCAATGTACACAGTAAATGGTTAAAGTGGTTAGACTGATTTTGATGCTATATACATGAATGTTGCTGGGGGACCCCCTGGAACTCCCTCAAGGACCCCTGGGGGTCCCCGGACCCCACTTTGAGAACCACTGTATTCATGATCTATAAATCTGTACAATATTCATGTTTAAATGTGTTAGACACACAGAGCCCCCCCCCCCCCCCAATCCATACATATTGATTATGTAACCCCCCCCCCCCCCCTGATAAACACCCCTGTTCCTGATTATTACATTATGATACAACACCCCGTCTGTCTGTCCTCACAGCCTGTATGTCTGTCTGTCCTCACAGACGGTCTGTCTGTCTGTCCTCACACAGAGACACAGAGGAGTCAGGCCACAACCCAAAGCCAGCATAGAGAGGTCAGTGAATGTGTCCTGAACGCTGTACAGGTGAATCAGTGTGTCTGAGGACACTTCATAGAAGGGACAGAGTCCCAGCAGGACAGTCCAGATACACTGCTACTCTGTTGAGCCAGAGGGACGATCAGGAAGGTAAGTCTCCTTACTATTGTGTGTGACATTGTATCTGTTACCATGGCTACCATCATAACAGTACAGTCTCCATGACA
>NW_027665157.1:0-2000 GCF_963921795.1 Nannobrachium achirus | reverse complement strand
GCTCCCAGTGCAACACACACTGTGGTTGTACTGGTCAGCTCCCAGTACAACAGTAACACACTGTGGTTGTACTGGTCAGCTCCCAGTACAACAGTAACACACTGTGGTTGTACCCGTCAGCTCCCAGTACAATAGTAACACACTGTGGTTGTACTGGTCAGTCAGCTCCCAGTACAACAGTAACACACTGTGGTTGTACTGGTCAGCTCCCAGTACAACAGTAACACACTGTGGTTGTACCCGTCAGCTCCCAGTACAATAGTAACACACTGTGGTTGTACCGGTCAGCTCCCAGTACAATAGTAACACACTGTGGTTGTACTGGTCAGCACCGTGCAAAGTGAGCGTGGAAACAAATTCCTGCAAGGGCGCCTGTACAAATCAGTGTTGAAAGGCACACATGGCAATATTATTTTTGTTGTGTGATGTCAGACCAGAGGCCTGGTTGGATTATATAAGGTTTTGTATGCAGTACATTTTTTATTATCGACCAAAGCCAAGAAGAAGCTTCTATTTTTGAGCGGTGCAAACCGCTCCTATAGACCGCTTTTTTACCAAAATTATGATGTCATTAATGATGATGACATGAGTTGGCTAGACCAATGAAATACTTCGATTCTGTTGATTTGTCCATGATGTCATAGGCACAGAGGCACCCGATTGGTTCACCCTTATTTAGAACGCGTTTAGGCTGCAGAAAATACTTCATAAAAAACTATGTCATAGACACGGAGGCACCCGATTGGTTCACCCTTTAGGCCATTGAATTTGAATTTCAAAATTGTATTAGATGAATATCACTGATAAGCGATAACATAACCACACTTTTAGACAGACTGTGGATAATTTCACTGGTTATAAACGATAGGCAGCTAATACAAGTTTAAAATACAAATGAACAGACTTTGAAAAACTAAAATATTCATCTTCTGGCCTCTTCTCGCCTCTCTGGAGGCCTCTCTCGAAGTAAATAAGGTCACTTATCATTATGACACTCTTACAAGTTACAATCTGTAGCTTGGTCGACTAACTGACGAAAAATGACTTACAGACCTTGACAAACTAAAATATTCATCTTCTGGCCTCTGTCGTTCTGCACCATCTTGAAGAAGGATCTTTTTTTTCTAGAACATCCTGACTCAAGGTCTGTGGTTCTGGAATCTCCTCGACAAGGGTCTGTGGTTCTTTAATCTCCTTGCCCAGGGTCTGTGTTTCCGGAGCCTGCTGGCCCATGCTCTTCGGGCACTTACAGAAGGTCTTCCTGAAAGATTCAGCCAAGTCAGTGGTCTTGAACATAGCTGCCAGCTGTTCTACTTGGCCCTGGCCCTCTGAGTAGTCTTTGGCGGTCCAGACCTCATGCAGGGTTTGAGCTCCATGGCCTGGGAGATGGTGTGGTTGGCACACACCTTCAGCACCTGTTCACGCCTCATCAGGATGTGGTAGAAGTGTTTGACAGGGTGAAAGAGAATTTTGATTTTGCCCACTCCACGCTACTTCCACTGATTAATGTCCCGGTCCCAGCGATACAGCTTGGTCCGATCTTTGACGAGGATCTCCTTATCCTCCTCACCAGACTTGGTCTCCACCCTTTGCAGTGACACAACAGGCTCAAAAGAGATGTCTACCTTACTGGATGCTTCCTCTTTGTCACTGCCCTCTTCTTCTCCACCATGTTGTCGATGCTGATACATGCTGACTTGGTGATTGTGAATACTAAACTGCTAGTGTTGAATTTTGGCTAATTTATGGTTAGAACAGCTAGCTATTGATTGATCATGGCCACACACACACACACACACACACACACACACACACACACACACACACACACACACACACACACACACACACACACACACACACACACACACACACACATTAACCACATTTATATGTAATGTGTGTAATAATAAAGATATTATTTAATATCTTGAATTTAAAAGGGAAAAGCATTCATGATTGCCAGACCCATGAAATGGTTAGGCCTACATAAGCAAATG
>NW_027665158.1:12500-60749 GCF_963921795.1 Nannobrachium achirus | reverse complement strand
GGGGGGGGGGGTCGCAACCTGCAGGGATTTCACTCCTCGCCACACACACACGCACACGCACACGCACACATGCACGCACGCACGCATGCCAGGACATTAACAACGTGAGATTTTCTCTCAAGTTGACTGGACTGACAGTAAAAGTTTAAGTTGAGTGGACCGTCACTTTTATGATGTCATCATATTGATTGGGAGGGTTAGGGTCCTACTGCCAGATGTTATAATGTATTTATTGGGGCTGATGCCAGCAAAAAGCAGCTTACCTTTGTGATGTTATAGAAAATTATCTATTGGTTCTTTCTAAACTAATTATTTTTATAATGGACGGCAAATGTGTACTTTGGTCAAACTGGCGGCAGAGGGAAGCCTTATGCAAGAATTAATGTGAATTGGGCCGTTCGGCTTGCCATCCATTCAGAGCATAGAAATGCATTTTCTAGAACAGATCCACAGAACACAGCCAGGAAGTGATTTGGGATTCCATTATTGCTAACGTGCGGTGGATTTTTGAGAGCAGCATTAGGGGAGATGTTTTTACTGTACACGGCGGCGCGACCCCTCATCAGCTTGCAGAAATCCTCTACTGCAGGGGTCTTCAACAGGGGTCCGGGACCCCTAGGGGGTCCTCAGAGTTACTGTAGGGGGTCCTCCAAATCTTTGTGTGATAGAAACCTTTTTTATTTTATTTTTTTATATATTAACCACTTGAACCATAGTGTCCAAATTCTGAGAACTTTAGCCGAAAATAGCAGATCTACAACGCCTCGCTGCGCGAGGCGTTGTGAGCTTGTAGATCTGCTATTTTCGCAAAGAGCTTTATGCTGTCAAACAATGCTGTCAAACAATGAAACTATATGGAATCTATGAACAGGTTGTGGGGGTCCCTGCTTCATCTCTCTCTCAACTAAGGGGTCCTTGGCCTGAAAACGTTGAAGACCCCTGGTATAAGTAATAAACTGATTGAAAAGGTTTGTCTCCCATGAACCTCCCCCCCCCCCCCTCTCTGTCTCTTAGGTTCTAAGATCATTAACCCCTTCAGGTTCCTGGAGATCTTTGAGACGTGGGGGCCGTACATCGACGGAGAGCTGATCAGAGAACAGGCTGTCACTGCCTTCCAGAAGGGTTACTGGCAGAAGGAGAAAGCTGTACTCCTCGGTATGACACACTGTGGGGTCCGGGGACCCCCAGGGGTCCTTGAGGGAGTTCTAGGGCAGGGCTACTCAACTTGAGATGGCTCAGGGGCCACTCAGCAAAATACCAAAAGTCCAAAGGGCCGCAAGCTAAAAATGACGGTCCTATTTTGGACGTTTACATTGATTTTGTACAGTACACAGTCTAATAATTAAGGAAACGCACAGAAAACAGCCACATTTCCATAAGCCAGGCCAAACCTCATTGAACCAAAAGATTGTCATGGCTGGAATGATGAAATTGATGACATTTGAATTTTTTATCAAATTAGGCTTTATTCACAAAATGTGAAGTGAAAATGAACAGTTCTGGTTCAACCTTTTTGTAACCTCCCCTGTGTCTGGGTATGCAAAGCTAGTGAACTTTGGCAACGTAAAGGTATGTTTTCTCATGCCACTAACACTCCTTTTCATTAATAGGACAGATTTAAAATAAATAAACGTTTATACTTATTATTCAATCACTCAAACCCCAGCATCCCTATTCTTGGGGGACATAGCCGATCTACAAGCTCACCACAAGATGCATTGTGAGCTTGTAGATCGGCTATTTTTGGTGAAGAGAGTTATTGTATGGAAAAATAACTCAAGTACAGTTCAACTCCCCCTCAGATGCACTGTACTTGTAAAACAGTTTGATGCTTTGAGCTTTGTAAAACAGCTCGTTGGAGGAGATTTGTGTTAATAAGCATAGTTCCTTGGCTGCAGCGCGATCTGTTGGAATGCTTGCACTGTCGGTGCCATAGAGTTATAGTCGGAGCTGACTGGCGGAGTCGCGGAGGGAGAGACAAGCAGCGGAGACAAGGGCTAGGTCTTCATTAGACTGAAACATGGCGATCGCGGGATTCGCGGCCGTTCATATCGCACGACCGTCATGCGTCTCCGCTCCAGTGAGCCCGACTGTGGTTGTCTGCTGCAAAATCTCCGCATATTTGTCTGTCTGACTGTCTCGTTGTACTGTAGCTCTAGTGTAGCCGCCTGCATCTCTGCACTGCTACTGCATTCGCTTCCTGACTCTTATCCCTAACTACGGAGTGCACCGAGGGTCAAACATCACCGCGTTTTGCGTTTCGCGTTAACTTTGACAGGCTTAGAAAAATCATATTTTTTTGGGCATGATCATGACGGGCCGCACAGACATGCGGAAAGGGCCGCATGCGGCCCGCGGGCCGCGGGTTGAGTAGCACTGTTCTAGGGTTTGACACACACATATACACACTCTACACACATATATATACACTCTACACATATACACACTCTACACACACATATACACACTCTACACACACATATACACACTCTACACACACATATACACACTCTACACACACACACACACATATACACACATATACACACTCTACACACACATATACACACTCTACACACACATATACACACTCTACACACACATATACACACTCTACACACACACACACACATATACACACATATACACACTCTACACACACATATACACACTCTACACACACACACACACACACATATACACACATATACACACTCTACACACACATATACATACTCTACACACACACACACACATATACACACCTATACACACTCTACACACACATATACACACTCTACACACACACACACATATACACACATATACACACTCTACACACACATATACACACTCTACACACACACACACACACACACACACACACATATACACACATATACACACTCTACACACACATATACATACTCTACACACACACACACACACACACACACACACACACATATACACACATATACACACTCTACACACACATATACACACTCTACACACACATATACACACTCTACACACACATATACACACTCTACACACACATATACACACTCTACACACACACACACACACACACACACACATATACACACATATACACACTCTACACACATATACACACTCTACACACACATATACACACTCTACACACACATATACACACTCTACACACACACACACACACACACACACACACATATACACACATATACACACTCTACACACATATACACACTCTACACACATATACACACTCTACACACACATATACACACATATACACACACACACACACACACATATACACACATATACACACTCTACACACACATATACACACTCTACACACACATATACACACTCTACACACACACACACACACACACACACACACACACACACACACACACACATATACACACAAATACACACTCTACACACACATATACACACTCTACACACACATATACACACTCTACACACACACACACACACACACACACACACACACACATATACACACATATACACACTCTACACACATATACACACTCTACACACACACATATACACACTCTACACACACATATACACACTCTACACACACACACACACACACATATACACACATATACACACTCTACACACATATACACACTCTACACACATATACACACTCTACACACACATATACACACATATACACACACACACACACATATACACACATATACACACTCTACACACACATATACACACTCTACACACACATATACACACTCTACACACACATATACACACATATACACACATATACACACTCTACACACACATATACACACTCTACACACACATATACACACTCTACACACACATATACACACTCTACACACACATATACACACATATACACACATATACACACTCTACACACACATATACACACTCTACACACACATATACACACATATACACACATATACACACTCTACACACACATATACACACTCTACACACACATATACACACTCTACACACACATATACACACATATACACACATCCAGGGGTGCCGCGAGATCATTTGATAATATTTGGAATTAATTTGGACACTTGAAGAAATATTTAGTATCATTTTAAACTTCATCTACAAGCACAAGGCGTTGTGTGCTTGTAGATCTGCTGTTTTCACTAGTTTTGTACATTTTATAGATGATAAATGCAAAATGAAAGGTTTTGGACATACAAGGTTTCCACCCGACAACAATGATATTCTATGCTGGGAGTGAAAACTATGGTGCCTCGGATTAAAATAATATTTATAGGGTGCCCTGAGACAAAAAGGTTTGGGAACCCCTGGTCTAGTCTACACCAGTGGTTTTCAAAGGACCAGGGGTCGTTGAGGGAGTTCCAGGGGGTCACCACTCCCCAGCTAAACGATAGTTGGAACCAAATGGACCCTTGTGGGTCTGTAACCCAGAGAGTGTACAAATGGAACCAAATGGACCCATTTGTACACTCTCAGAGCTAAATTAACATAGATTTTACAATATAAATTGGGATCCCAGAGATAGAGATTCCATTAAAGGGGGTCCGTAGCCCAAATCCATGTCAAACTGGGGGTCCTTGATGGTTGAGAATCACTGCTAGAGCCGTGAAAATCTTCCCTGGCGTATCTTTGGGGGTCCGCAGGCTAATGATTGTCAATTTGGGGGTCCTTGACATGAAAAGGTTTCAGAAGCACTGCTCGACACCAAATATCTTCACCGAAAATAGCCGGTTTACAAACTAGTTTTGTTGCAACACGTTGTGAGCTTTTAGATCCGCCATTTTTTTTCTATGAACGTCTGCCCCAGCAACGACACTAGCGTTCAACTGGTTAACCCATTCAGAACGGGTACACATTATAGTGTATCATTACTTAATGCTTTAACTATTGAAAAATAGCAGATATACAAGCTCACAGCGCGGCACCGAGTGCCGCGCTGCGAGCTTGTAGATCTGCTATTTTTGAAAAATAGTGAAAATTTGAATTTTGACCCGATTCTATAAGTGTCTTTTGAATCCTTCTAAGGTTTTTTGAAAAACCCTATGTTTCTATGTCAGCAATCTGGCCAGCCATCGTCAAAGAAAAGGTCCTTTTCACTTAACTGGAGCTCAGTTAGTCTGTTCTTGAGAGACTACTACCGGTATGTCAGTGGTTCTCAAACCTTTTCGTGTGAAGGACCCCCAAAATTACAGTACAGTATATACAGTATATACAGTAGGTATGTATGGTATGTATATACATAGT
This sequence comes from Nannobrachium achirus, assembly GCF_963921795.1. Taxonomy (NCBI): domain Eukaryota; kingdom Metazoa; phylum Chordata; class Actinopteri; order Myctophiformes; family Myctophidae; genus Nannobrachium; species Nannobrachium achirus. The sequence continues at coordinate 55,439 of NW_027665158.1, read as the reverse complement.
GAGGCAGACGTTCTCATGGCTTTTACAGTATATACAGTAGGTATGTATATACAGTAGGTATGTATATACATAGTGAGGCAGACGTTCTCATGGCTTTATACAGTATATACAGTATATACAGTAGGTATGTATATACATAGTGAGGCAGACGTTCTCATGGCTTTCAGGCACCACCTCGGAAGAAGGGGTGATCTTCGTGTACGGCGTCTTCACCAAACCCGTGTCGGCGGTGGAGTGCACGGTGTACACCACGGCCATCTTCAAACAACACGCCCTCCGCGTCCTGCACAAGTACCTGCCCATGTACCTGGAGGCTGACCGTAGAGACATGCTGGCTCAGGTGAGACGCTGACCGTAGGGACATGCTGGCTCAGGTGAGACGCTGACCGTAGGGACATGCTGGCTCAGGTGAGACGCTGACCGTAGGGACATGCTGGCTCAGGTGAGACGCTGACCGTAGAGACATGCTGGCTCAGGTGAGACGCTGACCGTAGGGACATGCTGGCTCAGGTGAGACGCTGACCGTAGAGACATGCTGGCTCAGGTGAGACGCTGACCGTAGAGACATGCTGGCTCAGGTGAGACGCTGACCGTAGAGACATGCTGGCTCAGGTGAGACGCTGACCGTAGGGACATGCTGGCTCAGGTGAGACGCTGACCGTAGGGACATGCTGGCTCAGGTGAGACGCTGACCGTAGGGACATGCTGGCTCAGGTGAGACGCTGACCGTAGGGACATGCTGGCTCAGGTGAGACGCTGACCGTAGGGACATGCTGGCTCAGGTGAGACGCTGACCGTAGGGACATGCTGGCTCAGGTGAGACGCTGACCGTAGAGACATGCTGGCTCAGGTGAGACGCTGACCGTAGAGACATGCTGGCTCAGGTGAGACGCTGACCGTAGAGACATGCTGGCTCAGGTGAGACGCTGACCGTAGAGACATGCTGGCTCAGGTGAGACGCTGACCGTAGAGACATGCTGGCTCAGGTGAGACGCTGACCGTAGGGACATGCTGGCTCAGGTGAGACGCTGACCGTAGGGACATGCTGGCTCAGGTGAGACGCTGACCGTAGGGACATGCTGGCTCAGGTGAGACGCTGACCGTAGGGACATGCTGGCTCAGGTGAGACGCTGACCGTAGAGACATGCTGGCTCAGGTGAGACGCTGACCGTAGAGACATGCTGGCTCAGGTGAGACGCTGACCGTAGAGACATGCTGGCTCAGGTGAGACGCTGACCGTAGAGACATGCTGGCTCAGGTGAGACGCTGACCGTAGGGACATGCTGGCTCAGGTGAGACGCTGACCGTAGAGACATGCTGGCTCAGGTGAGACGCTGACCGTAGAGACATGCTGGCTCAGGTGAGACGCTGACCGTAGAGACATGCTGGCTCAGGTGAGACGCTGACCGTAGGGACATGCTGGCTCAGGTGAGACGCTGACCGTAGGGACATGCTGGCTCAGGTGAGACGCTGACCGTAGAGACATGCTGGCTCAGGTGAGACATGGACCTGTACGCTGACAAAAACAAAATAGTAAAAAAAGGCAAAGAAGTTAAGGCATAGGGCATAAGACCTGGATCATAATAGGGCCCCTCAACTCTTAGTGCTCGTCAGGGTGCCGGGGTCCCCAGTTCAAATATGATTATTTCGGAGGTCACGGCCTGAAAAGGTTGAGAACCACTGGCATACACTACCTGTCTTTAGGCATTGCGCATAGGAGTAAGCGACCTGTTATTGAGCTGAATTATTGTTATATAGTCCTGGAAATTGGGTTAAATATTCCGGAAAGGTTTTGGAAAAGTTTTGGAAATGAATTGGTAAAGATGTGTGGGAACCCTGATTTGAGTCCTCTGCCATCCGTCTCCTGTGCTCTTCTTCCCTAGCCTGACTGCAAGCCGTCAGACTCTATCACACAACACCACCACTACCAACAGGGGGTGGTGTTGTGCAGTCTGGTTTATTAACATCTCCTGTGCTCTTCTTCCCCAGATGGTCACAGACTACGTCTTCCTGTGTCCGTCCCGCAAGGCGGCCCGCGCGGGCAGCGCCGTGTGGATGTACGTGTTCGACCACGTGGCGTGGGACCCCCGCGTCTGGCCATGTGGATGTACGTGTTGGACCACGTGGCGTGGCCCCCGCGTCTGGTCGTGTTGGACCACGTGGCGTGGGACCCCCGCGTCTGGTCGTGTTGGACCACGTGGCGTGGGACCCCCGCGTCTGGTCGGGCCTCACCTTCTGCTACCGGCACGCCTGCCACGGTGCCGAGCTGCCCTTCCTGTCCGCCGTGGCCAACTTCACGCTGGCGCCGCCCGAGAAGCTGCTGTCCAACCGCATGCTGTGCTTCTGGGGCGCCTTCGCCCACGCCGGCGACCCCTCGTCGCGGCTCCAGCAGACGGCCTTCTGCCGGCAGCAGCGCGCGCCCGCCTGGCCGCGCTACTCCCACACCAGCAGCTGGCTGGCCATGAACCTCACGGTGCGCTCGCACGCCCAGGCCGGCACCCGGGACCACATCTGTGACTTCTGGGATAAGCTGGGTATCTACTGAGAACAGGGTTCCCACGGTCAGGAAATTACTGGAAATATTTTGAAATTAGAAAAAAAGAATTCCAGTTACTGGAAAAGTTATGGAATTCACCAAGGGTCCTGGAAGGTCCTGGAAAAAATAGCTATACATTGTCTTTGGTTATTGATTTTGTTAATACCTCTGAAATGACAAATTAAACATTGGCCAAATTGTCAAATATTAGAGGCAGAAATTGTGAAAATAGCAGATCTACATGTAGATCAGCTATTTTCACAATAAAACCGTGGTATACAAAATTCCTCAACTCTCTTCAAATATGATTATTTCGGGGGTCACAGCCTGAAAAGGTTGAGAACCACTGGCATACACTACCTGTCTTTGGGCATTGCACATAGGAGTAAGTGACCTGTTATTGAGCTGAATTATTGTTATATAGTCCTGGAAATTGGGTTAAATATTCTGGAAAAGTTTTGGAAATTAGTTGGTAAAAATGTGTGGGAACCCTGTACTAAGAAGATCAGTGTTTCTCAAACCTTCACATTTCAAGGTCTCCCCTTAACTCTGACACGTGCCTCCTTTTACCATACCGCTCCACCTAGCCCCCACCCCCGCTAGCCCCCACCCCCCGCCTCCCCGCTCTCCCTCCTCTGTCCCACAGTGAGTTTTACATTATAGACGTGCAATTGATCACAGCACAATAGAAAATAACAGACGTGTGCTGTAATAGCAGTAAAATGACAACATGGCTATTTTATTGCGTCATTCCCACCGGGTAAAAATATCGTTTTAAAAACAAATTCTCAACTAAAGAGGGTGATAGCGTCATGCAGTGCGCATCGCGGCCAAAATTGATTAGCTTATGACTTTAGTGTTTTATAATAGACTAATAACGAAAATCTAAAAAGTAACTCTAGTAAATAAAGCGTCATGTTGTCGACAGCAGGACAACAGGACGGCAGTTGTTTTTTTTTGTTTTTTTTAAGATTTGTTTTTGGGCTTTTTATGCCTTTATTGACAGGACAGTAGACTGACAGGAAATGGGGAGAGAGATGGGGAATGACATGTGGCAAAGGTCGTCGGGTCGGGAATCGAACCGGCGATGCCAGCAGGCATCATAGCCTAGTATGTGGTATGCGCCTTGACCACCAGGCCAGCAGGCGCCCCTGGGATGGCAGTTGTTGTCAATTATCAATATAGTTATCTTTATCGCCGCTTAAATATGTTCTATTTGTTATTGTTTTCACAGCTTGTTTGTGAGCGTCGTGTTTTGCTTCGTTCCATTTTGTTCCAAGTGCAAAATGCGTCGCATCGCAGCCGAAATTGATTATGACAGAAGTGTTTTGTCATAATAATAATCAAAATGTAAAAAGTAGTCTGACTATAGTAAATAAAGCATCATGTTGTCAGGGTTCATTTGGTTCCATTTGTACCCTGTCAGAGTTACAGACTTGTATGGGTCAATTTAGACCCCTCTAAAAGAACCCACAGAGTCCCTGGAATCCACTTTGAGAACCACTGGCATACATAGATGATGGAGACGGCTGGAAGAGCGTTTTGTAACAACCTTTTCATCAAAGTCGGGTGGTTTTGTTATTTCTTAGACTGATCGAAGACATTGATTCTTGTTTCGTTTGATATGCACCAGGCTACGGACCCCAATTATTCACCTCTGGGACCCCAGTCTACTGTGTGTCTGTGCGTGTAGAAATGGAACCCATTTGGTTCCATTTGCACCGTCTCAGAGTTACAGACCCGTCCCGTATGGGCCCATCTGGACCCCTGGTGGTCCCCGGAACGCATGTTGAGAACCGGTGATCTAAGATCATGTATTAGTTTTTCCTCCCTTACGTCACTAATACGGTTATGGACAGTCCACCTTGAACCTCACAGTATGAGAAGAAAAAAAAGTTGTTTGATTGATTGATTGATTGAAGACTTTATTAGAAGTTTGCATAGGAAAAGGTACAGTTTTATGACCGTACAGTTCACTGGTACAAGGTCTACTAAAAGGAGATCCATGAAAAGACTAAGCTTATTTCCACAGGAAACCATTGAAGTATCTCATTCTTACCAAGACATTTCATTTTAGAGGGCAACTAAATCATAGTACACTGTATGCTTAATGGAACCCAAGTACCCAACGTTGTACGACAACAGGACAATCTGAAAAGGCAAACGGCAGCACCGTTGTAGATGTAATGTACTCAGTGTGTCGCTTCATGTAGCGTTTTGTGATTATCTTTCTGTGGTGTCTTTGCTGAGAGTTCTCTGTCTACAGTATAAACATATCATTGCTGTTACTTTGTCTGTGAATTCCTTTTTAGATGTTGTTTTTCAACCAATAAAGATCATCAGGTTTATGAATTTATTTTATTGAAAGGATCAAATCCACTAGAAGTGTTTCCTTTTGTAAATTAAAGGAGTAGTTCACCCCTCAATTTATTTTCATTTATTTTTTCCTATTGATTACTCACCCCATGGAGAGCCAATAATTTGATTATAATAAATGTACCCCCATTGATTCCGCATGGAGACATTTGGGTCTCCATGCGGTATCAATGGGCCAACAGAGAGTCTCCTCAAATGAGTGGCTTAGGAACGTGGAATGTCATTTTAGGGGCGAACTACTCCTTTAATACAGTATAGTTCATCATACATAGCCTAAGTGTCGCACAAAATGTGTGAAAATACTGTGTAGGAGATTGACAAGACTTTGCGTAGCTTGTAGATCGGCTATATTCACTATTTTAAGGAACATTTTCTTTTTTACATTTCTGCATTTTATAAACAATTGAATGTTATACTATATGCTGTCTAACCCACAGATATAAAGAGCCTCGTTCACCTCTGCAGTTCATTGGAGCGACGTGCAACAGTTCTAGTCCGGACTTCCTGGAAAAACTAAGGGAACGCTGTCAGTCAAAGTGACAACTGGCCAATCACAGCGCGACTTTTCCGGGACTTATCCAAGGACTACAATTCAATTCAACAGAGCCAGTTCCGATCTTGCGCGGCTCAGCTGTTCTTACGGGCTGCATACGTAAAGACCCGCCCCCACCTACCTCTGATTGGCCTAGCAACTTCCCTATGTGTGACGCACGTGGAAGCAATGCACACGTGATTCCCTTAGTCCCTCGATGCACATGCATCAGAGTGGAAGGAGGCGTCTACCTTTCTATGTCTATGGTCTAACCCACAGAAGATACAGGGCTGACCAATCAGCATTTGGCGTATTACCCTCTCACCCTGGATAAAATAAGTATTACATGAGTATGTTATAAAATGTCCCTCTGATTCATTACATTGTCTACTGTAACTCATGTCCCTATTCTGGACGCGATAATGGAGTCCGTAGGATACGGGGGTGAATAAATTAGAATCCGCAACTTGTGATTGGCTGTGTTCACTTGGACCGTGCGGTCGGGAGAATGAAAATTTACTATTCTGTCCATAACGGTACATAACTCGGTAACGGCGCCGAGTCGGCTCATGAGACCGTCGACTCGCTCGCTCTGCAGTGTCTCACGTGGCTCAAGGTCGCCTGAGACGCCGTGCCTCCATCGTCATCACAGAAAACAAGCGCTCCTTCCGCACGCGTCTCCTACGGATTCCAATATAGCATTCTGGACGGGTCATAATAGTAAACACATTTAGAGAGAATTAATATAGAGGGTCTGGACAGGTCATAATAGTAAACACATTTAGAGAGAGTTAATATAGAGGGTCTGGACAGGTCATAATAGTAAACACATTTAGAGAGAATTAATATAGAGGGTCTGGACGGGTCATAATAGTAAACACATTTAGAGAGAATTAATATAGAGGGTCTGGACGGGTCATAATAGTAAACACATTTAGAGAGAATTAATATAGAGGGTCTGGACGGGTCATAATAGTAAACACATTTAGAGAGAGTTAATATAGAGGGTCTGGACAGGTCATAATAGTAAACACATTTAGAGAGAATTAATATAGAGGGTCTGGACGGGTCATAATAGTAAACACATTTAGAGAGAGTTAATATAGAGGGTCTGGACAGGTCATAATAGTAAACACATTTAGAGAGAATTAATATAGAGGGTCTGGACGGGTCATAATAGTAAACACATTTAGAGAGAATTAATATAGAGGGTCTGGACGGGTCATAATAGTAAACACATTTAGAGAGAATTAATATAGAGGGTCTGGACGGGTCATAATAGTAAACACATTTAGAGATAGGGCATATCTGCCCATGAAAGATTGCGGTGCATCTCGGGAATGGGCTTATTGTATCTAAAAAGACATATTTTATCCACTTGCATGCAAATCAAAATCATTAAAATCACTAAAACGATAGAAGTAAATGAAAACATTTTAACGCTCATCTTATGACCCCTTGTTGCTTTGTGAACCTCCCAGAGTGACTATTCAGCCTGCTGCCTGCAAACAACTGGCTGCAAGTCACACATGTGTGAGCGCCGCACCGTGCTGTTAGAACAATGAACCGGCCGTTCGGGAGTTGTCCCGCTTTTCCCAATGGCCAGCACGTCCCTGGATGTTGGCAACCCTGTTAGATTAATAGTGGAGGAGAAATTATTATTTTTAAACTCGTTGTAACCAACTTGAGTAGTCTACATGTGCATAGTTACTTAAGTTTCCACCACTGCCCAAACATGCATGATTGACCATGAATGAACGGGATGTGAAAAGATATCACTCCAGCAGTAGCCCTGAAACATGACGGTCGTTGATAATCTGACGTAGCCGTACGACCGTCATGGATGAGGATTAACCTCGTTTGAAGGACGCGAATTTATTCGCCTGTACAAACTACCCAAACATTCAAATTTCACAAACAAAGTGCTTTATAAAGTCACAACCAGGTATACATCTTGGCCGGTGTTGTATAATTACTGGTCGGCATTGTGTTCTTTAATAAGAAGCCTTTTTCTGTTTACCCATGCGTTTCCTGGTGTCCATCCGCACTGAAATGTGGGCGTGGCCTTACTAAACTGGGTCCGGAAATACACGGGAAAAACATAAAACGATAAGATAAAAATGTTTCTTATTAAAGAACACAATGCCGGCCAGTAATTATACAACACCGGCCAAGATTTATAACTGGTTTTGACTATATGAAGCACTTTGTTTGTGAAATTTGAATGCTTGTGTAGTTTGTACAGGCGAATCAATTCGCGTCCTCCAACCGAGGTTAATCCTCATCCATGACGGTCAGATTATCAGCGCCCGTCATGTTTCAGGGCTCCTCCAGCAGGTGGCGGTCACGATGCCAAACACTCTTGCAAGTGGGATGTATGGCTCTTTGAAGTGAGCCGAGCCGGATCCGTTCCCTTTCAAAGAGCCGTTCAAAATACTGTCTCATTTTAGTTACTTTTATTTTGTTACTTTCTAGATTTTGATTATAATTACAAATCACTTCAACCCTATATAGGCCTACATTTTGGCCACATTTCCGCCATTTGAAAATATTAGCCGATCTACAAGCTCACTTGTCACGTTGCGACACATTGTGAGCTTGTAGATCTGCTATTTTCAAATGATTGTTCCAAATGTTATTAATTGGAAAACCTGTGAAATGTGACGTTCTGCATATTGAGTACTTTCTATTCAATATGGGGCTAAATGTACTATAATCATATTTTTGTTAGGAATGCGACAAATAGGCCTACAACACATTATTGAAGTCTCCATGGCACAATCGAGTAATCAATAGAAAAAAAGTCATTTTGGGGGGTGAATAGCTCTGGTCCATAGCGTTAGTGGAGTTCTCAACTCCACTAACGCTATGGACCAGAGCTAGGGGGTGAACTACTCAGTGCATTTTGATACCAATACTTTTGTGCTTTTACTCAAGTACATTTTAATTACACTTCAGCTTGTGTATTTTGTACATTGTAGTAAAGAATGTTTGTGCTTTTTACATGTAGTATTTTGAACGGCTCTTTGAAAAGGAACGGATCGCAAAGATCCGGCTCACTTCAAAGAGCCATAAATCCCACCTGCATCGCGTCACGCATAGGTGTCACGTGGGTTACGGGTAGAGGTTTGTTTACTATTCATAGCTATGATTCATAGGGTTACCGGTACTAGATCTATAGATCTATTATAATATAACTCTATGAGGTTACTAATACTTACTGTGTCCCTGAAAACCTTTCATTTAGGATGCCAACTGTCGTAAAACAACATTGTAACCAGTATCAGCCTTATATATAAATATATACTCTATGGTATCAGCTGTTGTGTCTTCAGTCTCTAGCTGTCTTCTCTCTCTCTGTGTAAAGGACATGTCACTTCTATTCCTGCTGATTCTGTCATGCACGTGTGCTGGTAAGTTTAATACACTCATGTTCTCATATATTATAAAATAAATAGTAGGCTATAATGCAAAATAAATTGATTTATTATACTTTTGATTTTAATTAACCGTGGTGGGGGAAAGTACCTACTCTTTTTTATGTAAATTAATGTGCAATTAAAGGTGCAGTTAATTAACTATATACTCTGAATGAAAAATGATATTCATAATTATTATATTTTGTTCAGTAAAAGGGCCCACGACCCGCCACTCCAGCTCTTTAGTAAATGTGTGTGTCACTGTGTGTGTGTGTGTGTGTGTGTGTGTGTGTGTGTGTGTGTGTGTGTGTGTGTGTGTGTGTGTGTGTGTGTGTGTGCGCGCGCGCGCGTGCTGTCATACAGAACAGTAGTGACAACTGAAATTGGAAGTGGAACATGACCTGATTGGCTGAAATTGGCAAAGCACCTGAATATGCTTTTCTATTGCAGTGGTTCTCAACCATTTCAGAGCACTAAGAGTTGAGGCATTACATTTTGTATAACACGGTTCTATTGTGAAAATAGCAGATCTACATGCTCACCACGCCTCGCAACGCAAGGCGTTGTGAGCATGTAGATCTGCTATTTTCACAATTTCTGCCTCTAATATTTGACAATTCGGCCAATGTTTAATTTGTCGTTTTAGAGGTATTAAAAAGTCCTTAATTTGCCACTTTAGAAATGTCCATTTACGCTCTATACACTTAAAACTCTATGTTGATTTGTTTACTGTTGAGTGAAAAAACTATGTTGCACATTAAGTTAATCGTCTGTGGACCCCCCCCCCCCCCACACACACAAAAATAATTTGGGGACCCCCTGGGGGCTCCCACCCACAGGTTGAGAACCACTGGTTTAACCCATTTAGAACGGGTACACATTATAGTGTATTATTATTTTATGCTTTAACTATTGAAAAATAGCAGATCTACAAGCTCACAGCGCGAGTGCCGCGCTGCGAGCTTGTAGATCTGCTATTTTAGAAAAATCATGAAAAATTGAATTTTGACTCGATTCTATAAGTGTCTTTTGAATCCTTCTAAGGTTTTTTGAAAACCCTATGTTTCTATGTCAGCAATCTGGCCAGCCATCGTCAAAGAAAAGGTCCTTTTCACTTAACTGGAGCTCAGTTAGTCTGTTCTTGAGAGACTACTATGTCAGTGGTTGTCAAACTTTTTCATAAGAAGGACCCCCAAAATGACATGTATTTGGCCACGGACCCCCATCTCAAAATATTTAGTTCCAGGGACCACCCAGAAGCAAAATTTGAGATGCAAACGTTCGCTTTAAAAATACATATGTTCATAGATTTGCACACATTTTCACAACTTTTTCAAAAATAGCAGATCTACAAGCTCGCAGCGCGGCACTCGGTGCCACGCGGTGAGTTTGTATATCTGCTATTTTTCACTGGTTAATTCTAGATTATTAACATCTCTCTGTCTGTGTTTTCAGGCTCATACGGAAGACGTACGTATGAAGTCTGCTATGGGAGCGACTTCACCATATCTTTGGTGGAAATGCGTCTCTTAGGAGGAGGTGGAGAGTTGTTCTTCTTGCCGTCTACACCGTTCGATCGGAACAGTGATATCTCCTACGTCCACACTGACGAGGGGATACCAGTGGCGACGGAGAACGGCACGGTAAAGAACAAGACATGCTATATGTTCTGCCACACACAATAATTATTACATAGTAATTGTCTAATCCAGGGGTCTTCAACGTTTTCAGGCAAAGGACCCCTTAGTCGAGAGAGAGATGAAGCAGGGACCCCCACAACCTGTCCATATAGTCTCATCGTTTGACAGCACAATCATCAGTGTATTTTGGATTCATGTCAATTTGTGTTTTCAGATATTTAACCACTTGAACCGTCAATACTTCATAAACTTGACCTTTCACTCTGTACTTAGTCTGCTCTTTTTCCCGTCTACACTAAACCCTTTTGCCTAAAATAGCTGATCTACAAGCTCACAGTGCCTTGCCCCGCGAGGCGTTGTGAGCTTGTAGATCTGCTATTTTTGGCTAAAGTTCTCAGGGAAAAAAAGAGTTTCTATCGCACAAAGATTTGGAGGACCCCCTGTAGTAAATCTAAGGATCTCCTAGGGGACCCGGACCCCCTGTTGAAGACCCTTGGTTTAATCGCAATTGTTTGTCATAATCGTTTCATGTTGAAAGTGTTCATATATTTTTCAACATTTTCAGAAATAGTGGAAATAGCAGATCTACAAGCTCATGATGCGTTGTGAGCTTGTAGATCTGCTATTTCCACAATCAATGTTCTTTTTTTTATAAGTATACTTGTCAAATATGTACATTTCTTAGTATATATGTGTCATATCTGCCATGTGCAACTTCAAAGCCTAAACGCAGAGAAACGCACCAGAATCTAATTATCAACGACAAAAACACAATTAAATCGTTAATCGCTGTGATTTGAGTTGACAATGAATCGTCGCGTAAAATGTCATAATCGTGACAGCCCTACCTACATAGGGAGACCATATTTTCAAAAACTCCAAACCGGGACCCTTAAAGTCAGATTTCAGAAGTTGTGAAAATAGCCGATCTACTAACAGCACAAGCTCACAAAGCATTGCACTGCAAAGCGCTGTGATCCGTGTAGATCAGCTATTTTCACTATTTTAAACATTCTGAAGTTATTTTCTGACAGTGTGTGTGTGTGTGTGTAGGGCTGTCACGATTATGACATTTTACATGACGATTAACTGTCACTCAAATAATTGCGATTAACGATTTAATTGTGTATTTGTCGTTGACAATTACATTTCTGTTTGGCTTGTAGGCTTTGAAGTTGCACATGGCAATCATGACACAACCTAAATATGCAAAGACATTTCTGACGTATTTGACACATTTATACTTAAAAAAGAACAATGATAGTGGAAATAGACAATCTACAAGCTCACAACGGTTCCCATCGCGACGCATTGTGAGCTTGTAGATCTGCTATTTCCACTACTTTTTGAAAGTGTTTGAAAGTGTTTGTAACTGTTAACATCAACATGGAGACGATTATGACGATTATGCAAAATACCTCAAAATTAGGCTGCAACCCCCAAAATAATCTATATTTTAAAATTACCTCAAATAATTGCGATTAGACGATTATGTAATAATTGTGACAGCCCTATGTGTGTGTGCGTGCGCGTGTGCGCGCGCGTGTGTGTGTGTGTGTGTGTGTGTGTGTGTGTGTGTGTGTGTGCGTGTGCGCGTGCGTGCGTGCGTGCGTGCGTGCGTGCGTGCGTGTGGGTAGAATTCCAATTAACTCTTGTCTCCATGTCTCTGTGTCCTCCCCTCTCCTCTCCCAGACGTTGGATCCTCACTACGACATATCGTCCGATAAGTTCACCATACGGGACGTTACTCAGAGAGATGAAGGGTATATCGCTACTAAAGCCCCCCTTGCTAATAAACTGCCCTTCAGAATAACGCTCTTCAGACTGAGAGTCAAAGGTGAGACGTATCTAGGTTCTATGACCACTTTATTTCACTGTACTGTCAGTTAACCCAGTGGTTTTCAACCTTTTCAGGCTGCGACCACCAAAATAAATAATCATATTATAACTGGGGACCCCCCCCATGACAAGCGCTAAGAGTTGAGGCATTACATAATGGTTCTATTGTGAAAATAGCAGGCGTTATGAGCATGTAGATCAGCTATTTTCACAATTTCTGCTTTTCTTTATGTTGGTTTGTTAAATGTTGAGTGAGAAAAGTTGATCATCTGGGGACCCCCCCCACAATAATTTGGGGACCCCCTGGGGGTCCCGCCCCACAGGTTGAGAACCACTGAGTTAACCCATGTCACATTCATATCAACGTTTTTCCTGTGTGTGTGTGTGTGTGTGTGTGTGTGTGTGTGTGTGTGTGTGTGTGTGTGTGCGTTCTGCCCTACATGCACTTTGTAACGGTCCGTTTTCCTAATTATCTAAATGCACTGATATTGTTTATGTCCTTTGTACATTCGTGTACTTCTACTTATGTGGGCATAAATAAACATTTCAAATGTGTGTGTGTGTGTGTGTGTGTGTGTGTGTGTGTGTGTAGATTGTTCCAGTAAAGTAACAAAGGAGTTTGGGTCTGACTACGACTTCAAAGGTCCCTATGATGCATATTCCCTGGAATTCACTCCTCTGAACACAAACGGGTCACAGGTCTGCAAATATTGATTATTTGATTACTTTTCCAATTAATTGAATAATCGAAAAACATTACCATTTATCCATACATTATACTTTAACATTAAAACTAAATATAGCGGGGAAAATAGCCTCATCTACAAGTTTACAATGCATTGCATGTCAAGCTTGTGGTGGTTCCATGCCCAAAATAGTGGGGATGGGTATTATTAGGATTTTTCGGTTGCGATTCTGCTTATCTATTCTATTTTTTCTTTTTACATAAAAAGGGGTAAAAAGCTTAGAACATATGTGTTAATTATTTTAAGCGACAACCAAAGTAAATAATATTTACAGAAGATTTGTGCAAAAAAAAAACAGTTCAAATATGATTATTTTGGGGGGTCACAGCCTGAAAAGTCATGTGTAAGCCAGTGTTTTAGATGTAGCCATAGGCCTATTGAATAAATATTTGCTATTGCTACACAATAAATGGTAAGGTAAAAAAAATGCATAAATAGTAATAATAATAACAATAATGATAATAAACATATATATAGGCCTACATATTGTATGATAAATGTATCTTTGCCTTTAGCTTGCCATTACCGCAACAATATACATAAAGAAATGGCATATTTCGATTCGTGATTAATCATGATTAATTAATTTTTGAGCTGTGATTAATCTGATTAAAAATGTTAATCATTTGACAGCCCTAGTATATGTTTAAAGGGTTTGAATGTTTGTAACGGGGGCGGGGCCCCTGGAACAACATATTTTAACTCATACCCTGCCAACAAACTTGGGTCCTTGGGTCCGCGGTCAGATACATATAATTCTAGGGGTCCTTGGGTCTGCGGTCAGATACATATAATTCTAGGGGTCCTTGGGTCTGCGGTCAGATACATATAATTCTAGGGGTCCTTGACACGAAAAGGTTTGACAACCACTGAACATTTTTCAACATTTGTAGAATGGGGTCCTCAGGTCTTTTTACTGAATATCGTTTTTTTCATTTTCTCCAACCCAGTCTCAGGTGCTGTGGAATCACACAAACCCACAAGCCGGCCAGCCAGGTGGCAGGGGAAGGTTGCTGGACGGCAAGTGGACGATGAACAAGCTCACCTATGAATACGACGGCTACTACACCTTCAGGGACCACAACCACAAGATGGTTTCCAGATTCAGGATGCACATTCAAGGTTAACACTTTGACTGCCATCATTTTGCCATAACTAATGTAGATTACTGCCAAGGCTTTTTCCTATTGTATTTACTAGGGGTGAAACGATAAATTTAAATAGCGGTTCGATACATATCACGATACATGGTTGACGTTACGATACATGCACGATATTGGTTCATTCATGGCAATATGATACAATTCGATTCAATGATTTAAAATCGATTTAGTAAAAAAAAAAAACGATTTAGCAAAGAAATTAAATCTGTGTGAAAGGTGTGGATAGTGCAGGTTTTTAAGGGAAACATGTATTATTATGATTTATAAATAAGTAAACACAGTGATTATCTGCCAAATACATGGACATTGTATATTGACAAACCTGCACCTTGACATAAACCCAGAGATTACACACATTTACCGATAGACCAGTGTAGCTATATGGAATGGAAAAGTTATTAAACCCTCCTTTTTCATTTTTTCTTCTTAAAAATGCTAAATACAATGCACAAGTAGGTAGTATCGATACAATCGATTCTTTGCACTGCCAATTCGATCCGATACAAAATCAAATGATACGATTCGATTTTAGTTAAAAACTAAATATTTCGATGCAGTTACTATATCGTTACACCCCTAGTATTTACCAGATTTTCTGGGGCTCCGTGTACACAGCATGTGACGGCCGACCAACGTCTTTTCTTTCACGCGGAGAAGAAAACATTCAACCGCGATGATCCGTGTGTAAATTGTAAGTTATGGTCCATAGAAAACTGGCAGTTTTGACCAACCACGCGATATGGGAAAAGAAGCAGAGATAAACTGTATGCATGTTTCAGCAGCCAAGATGAATACAATTCAATGGTCGTCCGGATGTAGTATTTCACAAGGCATTGTGGGAAACTGAGTCTTTTCCCTCACTCCCGCCTGCGGTAGCGTGCTGGCTATTGGTTACCATGGTAACCAGCTAACACATGTTGTTAAAACGTCTGGGAACGTGTTAGGCACTCCAGCCTGGGGTTAAAATGGGTGGCGGGTTTCTTCCATTCCGACACATCCCCATTCCGAACACCAGGTTAGCATTCACAGGTTAGAATTCACCAGCGTCAGCAGGTTAGCATTTCACCAGGTTAGCATTTCACCAGCGTCGGCAGGTTAGCATTTCACCAGGTTAGCATTTCACCAGGTTAGCATTTCACCAGGTTAGCATTTCACCAGCGTCGGCAGGTTAGCATTTCACCAGGTTAGCATTTCACCAGGTTAGCATTTCACCAGGTTAGCATTTCACCAGCGTCGGCAGGTTAGCATTTCACCAGGTTAGCATTTCACCAGCATCGGCAGGTTAGCATTTCACCAGGTTAGCATTTCACCAGGTAAGCTAGCATTCACCAGGTTAGCATTCACCAGCATTAGTTTTACTGGAGGTTAGGCTTAAGCCAGGTTTAGGTGGTGAGACTCGGATTAGCAATGTGTCGGAGTGCCGATATGTAACCGTGAATATGAGATAGAGGAATATGCCATAATTTTAATGCAATTTCTATCTCACATCACAGAGCAGTACCAGTACTTCCAGGACTTGGACCAGGGCCAGGACCTCCGCATCACATTGGGGATGGACCCCGCACTGTTCGACATGACCTTCCAAGCAGATCATTCCCAGAGGAAAGTGCGCGTGATGACGGCAGGCGAGCTGCATTGGGAGTCTAAAGTGATCAGGGTAAAGGATAAAGTGTTCCAAGGTAGAATGCAGAAGCTGGACGGGCCGACGCTGCAGATCGCCATCGAGGACCTCCAGCCGTCCGACTCGGGTCGATACGAGTTCAGAGACCAGAGGGGCAACCTGGCCTTCGTAGTGATTCTGGAAGTAAAGGGTGAGTCATGCTGTAGTCCAGGGGTTCCCAAACCCTTTTGTCTCAGGGCACCCCATAAATATTTTTGTTTTAATCCGAGGCACCCCTACATTATAATTTTCACCCCCAAAACCGTTCGTTTTGTATTTATCATCTATAAAATGTACTAAACTAGTGAAAACAGCTGATCTACAAGCACACAATGCCTCGCACCGCGAGGCGTTGTGTGCTTGTAGATCGGCTGTTTTCACTAGTTTTGTGAGACGGTCTTGTATGATGAAGCAGGGCAAAAGACGTACACATTTGAAACTTGGAGATTTCTGCCCGACAGTGATGATATTTTAGTGATTATGTTGCAAGGAAAACGTTGAGATAATAGCCATTTTGGTTAGAACTGACTGAAAATAACTTGGTACTTCAAGTTTAAAATTATACTAAATAATATTTTTTCAAGTGTCCAAATAAATTTCCAAATATTATCAAATGATCTCGCGGCCCAGGGTGCCCCGTCACCCACTTTGAAAACCCCTGCTGTACTCAACTATAAAGCCTTCCATCGGCTGAGGGGACAAAACTCCTGCTAAACCGAGCCACTTCAAGGTTGTGTATCTTCGCCCGATGGCAAGAGGTGGAAGTAGCGATACAGAGGATGATAAGTGTCATTTGTTATTGCTAAGCGTGTTATTCAAAAACCAAAGAAGGATTTAGAAGATGTTTATATATATGTTTATATATTGTTTATATTCAAAGACAGCAAAGAAATAGCAGATCTACAAGCTTGTATATCTGCTATTTCTTTTATGGTTAAAGCATAAAATAATGGTGCGTTATGGCAGGCCTAAATGGCATAAATCAGAAGTACCTGAATGGACAGAGCGTGAGTGCTGGCTATCATTCTTTACATGATTTACTTTTGGAGCCGTGCACCCGGCATGTTTTTGATATCGCTTTTGTGACCGGAGTTGAAAATAGTCGATCTACAAGTTCTTTGTAGATTGGCTGTTTTGGACAAATTGAAAGTTCTGAGTTCTTGGGTTCCCAGAACTTAAGGTTAGTAGTACCTCCTGAGCTGGACCCAAACTGGATTGTGAGAACCGTATGTGAAACCAAGCCGCAAAGTTCTTGTGGCCTGAACACTCATCTATTCAGACTTCACCTGAACACTCATCTATTCAGACTTCACCTGAACACTCATCTATTCAGACTTCACCTGAACACTCATCTATTCAGACTTCACCTGAACACTTACCTATTCAGACTTCACCTGAACACTCATCTATTCAGACTTCACCTGAACACTTACCTATTCAGACTTCACCTGAACACTCATCTATTCAGACTTCACCTGAACACTCATCTATTCAGACTTCACCTGAACACTCATCTATTCAGACTTCACCTGAACACTCATCTATTCAGACTTCACCTGAACACTTATCTATTCAGACTTCACCTGAACACTCATCTATTCAGACTTCACCTGAACACTCATCTATTCAGACTTCACCTGAACACTCATCTATTCAGACTTCACCTGAACACTCATCTATTCAGACTTCACCTGAACACTCATCTATTCAGACTTCACCTGAACACTCCTCTATTCAGACTTCACCTGAACACTCATCTATTCAGACTTCACCTGAACACTCATCTATTCAGACTTCACCTGAACACTCATCTATTCAGACTTCACCTGAACACTCATCTATTCAGACTTCACCTGAACACTCATCTATTCAGACTTCACCTGAACACTCATCTATTCAGACTTCACCTGAACACTCATCTATTCAGACTTCACCTGAACACTCATCTATTCAGACTTCACCTGAACACTCATCTATTCAGACTTCACCTGAACACTCATCTATTCAGACTTCACCTGAACACTCATCTATTCAGACTTCACCTGAACACTCATCTATTCAGACTTCACCTGAACACTCATCTATTCAGACTTCACCTGAACACTCATCTATTCAGACTTCACCTGAACACTCATCTATTCAGACTTCACCTGAACACTCATCTATTCAGACTTCACCTGAACACTCATCTATTCAGACTTCACCTGAACACTCATCTATTCAGACTTCACCTGAACACTCATCTATTCAGACTTCACCTGAACACTCATCTATTCAGACTTCACCTGAACACTCATCTATTCAGACTTCACCTGAACACTCATCTATTCAGACTTCACCTGAACACTCATCTATTCAGACTTCACCTGAACACTCATCTATTCAGACTTCACCTGAACACTCATCTATTCAGACTTCACCTGAACACTCATCTATTCAGACTTCACCTGAACACTCATCTATTCAGACTTCACCTGAACACTCATCTATTCAGACTTCACCTGAACACTCATCTATTCAGACTTCACCTGAACACTCATCTATTCAGACTTCACCTGAACACTCATCTATTCAGACTTCACCTGAACACTTATCTATTCAGACTTCACCTGAACACTCATCTATTCAGACTTCACCTGAACACTCATCTATTCAGACTTCACCTGAACACTCATCTATTCAGACTTCACCTGAACACTCATCTATTCAGACTTCACCTGAACACTCATCTATTCAGACTTCACCTGAACACTCATCTATTCAGACTTCACCTGAACACTCATCTATTCAGACTTCACCTGAACACTCATCTATTCAGACTTCACCTGAACACTCATCTATTCAGACTTCACCTGAACACTCATCTATTCAGACTTCACCTGAACACTCATCTATTCAGACTTCACCTGAACACTCATCTATTCAGACTTCACCTGAACACTCATCTATTCAGACTTCACCTGAACACTCATCTATTCAGACTTCACCTGAACACTCATCTATTCAGACTTCACCTGAACACTCATCTATTCAGACTTCACCTGAACACTCATCTACTCAGACTTCACCTGAACACTCATCTATTCAGACTTCACCTGAACACTCATCTATTCAGACTTCACCTGAACACTCATCTATTCAGACTTCACCTGAACACTCATCTATTCAGACTTCACCTGAACACTCATCTATTCAGACTTCACCTGAACACTCCTCTATTCAGACTTCACCTGAACACTCATCTATTCAGACTTCACCTGAACACTCATCTATTCAGACTTCACCTGAACACTCATCTATTCAGACTTCACCTGAACACTCATCTATTCAGACTTCACCTGAACACTCATCTATTCAGACTTCACCTGAACACTCATCTATTCAGACTTCACCTGAACACTCATCTATTCAGACTTCACCTGAACACTCATCTATTCAGACTTCACCTGAACACTCATCTATTCAGACTTCACCTGAACACTCATCTATTCAGACTTCACCTGAACACTCATCTATTCAGACTTCACCTGAACACTCATCTATTCAGACTTCACCTGAACACTCATCTATTCAGACTTCACCTGAACACTCATCTATTCAGACTTCACCTGAACACTCATCTATTCAGACTTCACCTGAACACTCATCTATTCAGACTTCACCTGAACACTCATCTATTCAGACTTCACCTGAACACTCATCTATTCAGACTTCACCTGAACACTCATCTATTCAGACTTCACCTGAACACTCATCTATTCAGACTTCACCTGAACACTCATCTATTCAGACTTCACCTGAACACTCATCTATTCAGACTTCACCTGAACACTCATCTATTCAGACTTCACCTGAACACTCATCTATTCAGACTTCACCTGAACACTCATCTATTCAGACTTCACCTGAACACTCATCTATTCAGACTTCACCTGAACACTCATCTATTCAGACTTCACCTGAACACTCATCTATTCAGACTTCACCTGAACACTTATCTATTCAGACTTCACCTGAACACTCATCTATTCAGACTTCACCTGAACACTCATCTATTCAGACTTCACCTGAACACTCATCTATTCAGACTTCACTGTGGCCCATAGCACTTACTGTAGCACTCGCCTTCCACCAATGACCGTTCATGAAAGCTAGATAGCATTTTTATTTTTAGGTTTTTTATATGAAGCTTTTTTTATTGATTAGGTGCTCGCCTGCTTGGTCTACCTACGTCATTTAATTCTAGATTGATATTTCTATGTATTTGATGTATTGATGTTGATGTATTAGCTTGCTTATTGTATTGATGCTTATTGTAAAGCCTCTATCAGAGTCCAGGGTGAAGAGCTATTCACTTCACCTCGTTGTAGTTTCCTAGCTATCACCTAGGCTTTGTTATGTATTTTTAGCTTGATAGCTAGAAAACGACACAGCGGTGAAGTGAATAGCTCTTCACCCTGGACTCTGAATGAGGCTTAAGTCGCTCTGGATTAAGAGCGTCTGCTAAATGCCTGAATTGTAAATTGGGGTAAAAAGAGAGCCTTTAATCTCAAGTTTCTGGTTCACGTAAACAACACAGGGCATTCTTTTTTCTGTTCTTCCAGAAGAGAAATATCCTTCTTACCTCAGATATATTGGTGTTGCTGTGGGCATATTAGCCTTGGTGATCTGCTGTTGCTACGTGAGAAAGTGCTGCTGCAAGACCACTGGAAAGAACCGCTCTGCTGCTGACACTGAAGCAGCACCAGATGAACATTACCATGATGTGAGTATCAACACTATGTATACTCAACACAATAAGAAAGGAAACTTGACTTCGGTCCATTATATCTCCCCTTTAATAATACCAATTTGTATTGTGTTTTATATCATTTTTATCGTTGATTCGTCACCTTTATAACGAGGTACAGCTTGTAAGCATTGGGCATTCGTGGAATGAGCACCACAGCCAAACGTGTGGGTAGCGCCCCTCCAAAAATCCAAATGGCCTGGCAGGCCTGCAATACGTGTTCTTTTGGTGTTCACCTTTGTTGCTTGGAGCATTGAATGATTGCACTCTCCCACAGTAATAAGGAAAAGAAAAAAACAACACATATTGGTCATTGTTACACTTTGTTAATATTAAGCTCAGTGTCGGGGAAGTCCAAAACGAGAGTAAATGCCAGCAGAACAGTACTGCAAGCCATTTTGGCAAAACTTTGGTCAGCGCTATCCACACGTTTGGCTGTGTAGCTCATGCCTCGAATGCCCGATGCTTACAAGCTGTACCTCGTAAAGGTGACGAATGATCGATGAAAATGATATAAAACACAATAAAAATTGGTATTATTAAAGGGGGGATATAAAGGACCGAAGTCAAGTTTCCTTTCTTTTTGTGCTGAGTTTATATTACCATGATGTAAACAACAACACACTGTATATTACCCTGACTAAACACCAGCACAATGGTCCCCAAAAAATGGAATATTGTGTAAAAAAGCATTGCAGATTCTAAATCATAACTGACTGGAAACTTCCCACTGGACTTCAAGCAACTGTGACTTCAGAAGGTTGACATTTCTCTATTATAAATCCTTGTTCTGAGTGGTCTCGTGTAATATTGTAATATTTGAAATAAAATATGGACTTTTGATATTCATGAGCTTTATGCCATAAAAAAAATCAAATTTTTAACTAAAAAGGTTTGTAATAATTCAATGAATGTGCAACAATATATCTAGAAGTTTAAAACAATATATGAAAGTTTCAAGAAAATGTACTTTTACACAATATTCTAATTTTTGGGGATGGACCTGTAAATTACCATGAGGTACAATAAGCACCAACACAAACACACCAAACTACCAACGAATGCTTTCCAACTTCAATGTTGTTTTTGACAGCAAATTTTGATTTATTCAAAAGTCAGTCTTTTGAATAAAATATAATTGAATTTTTGTCATAATTTAGTCACCTGAAATGTTTTAGTTTTAGTGTAATTTTAGTTGACTAAACATACGTTTTTAGGCGACTAAATCTACTGTTGAACTAGTCAACTGAAACGGCCTTGATGCCATCGTAATGACTGATTTTACACTTGGTTGCGTTGTGAGCTTGTAGATCGGCTATTTTCAGCACGCAACACCTGAGAGCAACCAAACATAAAATGACTCTCTTCTCCACCAGTCCCTCCCTAACGTTTTAGTCTGGTTTTTATTTTGTTGACAAAATTGTCAATATATTTAGTCTTAGTTTTAGTCATCACAGCTTAGGTTTTATTTAGTTTTCGTCAGTGAAAAAAACGCAGTCGACAAACATTTTTCATCATAGTTTTAGTCGACTAAATCAACACTGTCCAACTTCCTTGGTTCAATTACAGGACAACACCCAGCCTTCCACCTCAGCTCATCCTACTGCTAGTCCATCACATGGACCAACGTACTCCTACCCACTCCACCCCCAAGAGCCTGCATCCTCCTACCAGCCACCACTGGTACGTTGCTGTTTTATACTGTTTCTCAAATGTTTGTTTGTCTCCACCAGCCGAAGTCATAGTGTGGTACGATGCGTCCAAAAAACAGCTCCCGTAGGATTTTTGTGCTAAAATTGTTTTTTTTTGCAGATCCTGCTTCTATAGAGTCCAAACTATGAGAAAATGATGGGTGCCAACTTTTCCGGACCCCCACCCCCTTTCTGGGGGTCATCTAGTTTGGGACCTCCCAGAACAGTACACCAGCCAGTTAATGTCCAATTTTCTTTATATTTGGATTGTTTTGTAGGTTTTAAAACATTCTGAGTTCATTTATTGCACTTTTGAAGCAGCCAGAATAAGCTTTCTAACTTTTGGTTGGGGTCTTTCCTCACCTGGGACCCCCCAGACGGACCCCTGTGCCTATCTCAGTACTTGCTCTGCTCCTGCTCCAGAACAATGTCATATTAGATCATAATTGAAGCATAAAAGCTTTCTTCTGAAAACAAAAATAAGTAGTAACAAATACCAGGGGTCTTCCACAGGGGCCTCGCACCCCTGGGGGTCCTCAAAGTTACTACATAGTGTGATACGAAGTGTACTTCTAAGGATTTCTTTGCTAAAATGTATTTTTTACTGCTTTGGCTTTTATAGGGACCAAACTGTCAGAAAATGATGGGTGTCAGATTTTCCTGACCCCTGCCCCCTTTCTGGGGGGTCATCTATTTTAGGACCTCGCAGAACAGTATGCCAGCCAGTTAATGTCCAATTTTCATAATATTAGAGTTGTTTTGAAGGTTTTAAAACAAGACAGTTCATATATTGCACTTTTGAAGCAGCCAGAATAACCTTTCTGACTTTTGGTGGGGGTCTTTCCTCACCTGGGACCCCCATATTGACCCCTGTGTCTAATCTCAGTACTCAATACAGTCCTTGCTCTGCTCCTGTCCCGAAACGGGGTCAAATTAGAACATAATTTAAGCATAAAAGCTTTTGTACCTGCAGTAGTTAATACCAGGGGTCTTCCAAAGGGGGTCCGGGACCCCTAGGTGGCCTCAGAGTTATTACAGGGGGCCCTACCAATTCTTGCAACCAGTTCTGCAATTTGCTATCTATTTTTGAAGAATATTAGAAACTGTTTGTTTAATGCATCCTGGGTTTATGTAGTGTACTTGATGGTTTATTAGTATTCTCAGTATTATTTACTAGTAAGATGCCTCAGGGCGCCAATCTGGTCAGTGATGTATATCGGACCAGTTACCCATATATGGAGACCCCTGCTACCCATGGAGATCCATGTACTGTATATGGAGATATGCTGTGAGAGCCCAAACATGCTAACTCAGTTATTTGTTATGTGATGTGATATATGATTTGACAACTGACATCATACCCTTTTATGCCCATACAGGGATATCCCTGTCTATAGAACCAGCCACACAGATATGGGTTGTCTTGGCCATCTGACTTGGCCATATATGGATTCTGTTAGTGTGGCATGTGGCCGATGTGGCCTCCATATATGGGCATTCCCATATGAAGTCCTGTAAGATATGGGCTTAATATTGAAGACATCAAGGAACTCCATATATGGTCATAAAAGGGATTCTGTTAGTGTGCCATCACAGTGAAGCCAGAGTGTGATGTCAGAGCGGGCACGCAGAACAACATGTCCATTTACCACACACACACACACACACACACACACACACACACACACACACACACACACACACACACACACACACACACACACACACACACACTCATCTTGTCATACATCTTGAATGTATGACCTCAGCATCAAAGGCTGGATTGGGGTATTTCCCTGTGACAAACTATTATCATGTCCACTGTCCAGGGGTAGTTAATGTACATCAAGCTGCCTCACTGAAACAGGACATAGACTCCTGCCCTATGAGCCTCCGGGCTGGGCAAGGCTTACTTATTTCCTTCAACATTGGAGTCATTGGAGCACTTTGGTCCAACAACCCCGCATCTGTGATAATGCAGGGTAATGGGATGGGATTTCAGTCAAAGAACTTGGAGCTGCACTGCTACCACATATCCTCCATGTCGACTACGTCACAATGCAGTATAAATGATACCTGACAAATTGCCCTGAGCTTCCACCAATGGAAGAAAATGGATGGAAGTCAGATGTCTTGGCTGACTGGGAGGTTGGGGTGACCAGAGATTTGGCTGGCCCCCTGTAATAACTCTGAGGACACCTCCCAGACCCCCTGTGGAAGACCCCTGGTATTAGCTATACTCATTTTTGTTGTCAGAGCCCAGCTACAAAAGCTTTTATGCTTCAATTATGATCTAATTTGACACTGTTCTGGAGCAGGAGCAGAGCAAGGACTGTAATGTCCCAGGTTCCAGGTGAGGAAAGACCCCCACCAAAAGTCAGAAAGGTTTTTCTGGCTGCTTCAAAAGTGCAATAAATGAACTTAGAATGTTTTAAAACCTTCAAAACAGCTCTAATATTATGACAATTGGACATTAACTGGCTGGCATTCTGTTCTGTGAGGTCCTAAAACAGATGACCCCCCAGAAAAGGGGCAGGGGTTGGGACAATCTGACACCCATCATTTCTGACAGTTTGGTCCCTAAAAAAGCCAAAGCAATAAAAAAAATAAAGTTCAGCTAAAAAATCATTAGAAGTACACTATCTAGTAACTCTGAGGACCCCCTAGGGGTCCGGAAGCCCCTGTGGAAGACCCCTGGTATTTGCCTACTACTCATTTTAGTTTTCAGAGCCCAGCTACAAAAAATATTTATTCAATTATGATCTAATATGACATTTTTCTAGGGTAGGAGCAGAGCGATTACTGAGATAGGCACAGGGGTACGTCTGGGGGGTCCCAGGTGAGGAAAGACCCCAACCAAAAGTTAGAAAGCTTATTCTGGCCACTTCAAAAGTGTAATAAATGAACTCAGAATGTTTTAAATCCTACAAAACAACCCTAATATAAAGAAAATTGGACATTAACTGGCTGGCGTACTGTTCTGGGAGGTCCCAAACTAGATGACCCCTAGAAAGGGGGCGGGGGTCCGGAAAAGTTGGCACCCATCATTTTCTCATAGTTTGGACTCTATAGAACCAGGATCTGCAAAAAAATCAATTTTAGCACAAAAATCCTACGGAAGTACACATCGTACCACACTATCAGGGGGAGAGTATGTTTTCGCCCCTGTCCATGCGTGCGTGCGTCCGTGCGTCCGTCCTCCAAGTTTGTGTACAGCTAATCTCCGGCGCCGCTGGCCATGTCGCTGCCAAAATGAGCACACACACTCCCTGGATGCCAATGCCGAACCTCTGCTCCACATTTTTCAAATGGCCCTGTTCCAGCGCCACCATGAGACCGATGTTTGCAAAACACATTTCTGTACACTACTCCTACAGATTTTGACCAAAAATCAGGCAAATCGGTAGACAGTGTCTCTCTACAGTCATGGTGGCGCTATAACAGGCCGATTCGTGGTTTTACCTATAACTCCACCGATCAGTTTCACACTTTGTAAGCGCACTCCCTGTATGCCAATTCAGAACCTCTGCCCCACATTTTTCACATGGGCCTGTTCTAGCGCCACCAGGAGGCCAATTTGTGCAAAACTACCTTTTGGCCAGTACTCCTACAGATTTTGTCCAAAAATCACGCAAATTGGTAGACAGTATCTCTACAGTCATGTGATCGACATGGATCTGTCTGATTGTCCATATTCCATCCTGATTGGCTGAGATTGTCTTTCAAAGTTTGTAAGATTGATCCGTTTTGGACAAAATGCCTCAAATCACAAACGCAGAGTGCAATTAACATGAAATCGCGCACACACGTTCCCACTAGGCCGAGGAAGAAATGCCACTTAAAATTTTGGAAATCAGCCTCATGGTGGCACTAACTATTTGTGGTTTTACCTATAACTCCACCGATCAGTTTCAAACTTTGTAAGCGCACTCCCTATAGGCCAAGGAAAAACCCTTTCCTTGTATTTTTCACATCAGCCTTTTATAGCGCCACCAGGAGGCCGACTTATGTAAGACACATTTTTGGATATTACTCCTTCAGATTTTACCCAAAATGAACACAAATCAGTACACAGTATCTCTACAGTCATATGATCAAGATGATCTGTCCCGTATTAAATATTCAATCCTGATTGGCTAAGATTGGCCTCCAAACTTTGCAGGATTGATCCGTTTCGAACAAAATGCCTCAAATCAAACACAGCGTGCAATTGTAATGAAATTGTGCACGCACAATCGCAAACGGCCAAGGAAGAAATTACACTACAAAATGTTCAAATCAGCCTCATGGTGGCGCCATGAAAGGTCTAAGATTGGTGAAGAACACATGCCACCCTTTTTACATTGGCCTATTATAGCACCACCAGGACGCGTGGTCTGGTGGAGACCTGTGCTATTATAGCACCACCAGGACGCCTGGCCTGGTGGAGACCTGTGCTATTATAGCACCACCAGGACGCGTGGCTGGTGGAGACCTGTGCTATTATAGCACCACCAGGACGCCTGCCTGGTGGAGACCTGTGCTATTATAGCACCACCAGGACGCGTGGCTGGTGGAGACCTGTGCTATTATAGCACCACCAGGACGCGTGGCTGGTGGAGACCTGTGCTATTATAGCACCACCAGGACGCGTGGCTGGTGGAGACCTGTGCTATTATAGCACCACCAGGACGCGTGGCTGGTGGAGACCTGTGCTATTATAGCACCACCAGGACGCGTGGCTGGTGGAGACCTGTGCTCTATAGCACCACCAGGACGCGTGGCTGGTGGAGACCTGTGCTCTATAGCACCACCAGGACGCGTGGCTGGTGGAGACATGTGCTCGGAAGAGCACTTCTTCTAGTTTGTTTTTGTTGTTCGATGCTGATATTGTTGTACTTTTTACTCAAGTAAAACATTTAAAATTGGCCTTTTACTTCTAAATAAGTGTTTATATACAGCAGGGGTGGGCAACTTTGATGATGGCGAGGGCCACTATATTTCCACCTTCACTCCAGAGGGCCACATTGCATATTGCTACGTCCATCTTTGTCATTCTAGTATCTCATACAAAATAAGCAAAAATAGCTTGAGCTTGTAGATCGGCTATTTTTGCTTCTTTTTAATTGGAATCCTGAAATGTAACATTTTTATTTAATTTCAAACGCATTTAGTTATATACTCATGTTAAATTTATGAACCTAAATACAAATGCATTGGACATAAAACATACATTTTAATACTACTATACTAGTCATTAAGCTACTAACATAGACTGACGGAATTAAAGCAGGTCATGTTTGGAATTGTAACAGCTGAAATCAATAATATATCAGTATTCCGGTATTAACCTGCGGGCCGCATTAAGTGAAGGTGGGGGCCGCATGTGGCCCCCGGGGCCAGTTGCCCATGTATGATACAGTATAGCTACAAGTAGTTTAATGTACTTGGGCACGGTGGCGCAGTGGTTAGCGCTTCGCCTCACAGCTAAAAGGTCCTGGGTTCGATTCCCGCCGGGGGACGCTGTGGGCGCTGGCGGCGTGTTCCTCCCTCCGCGTCATCAGCGCCCACACCCTAGGTGGGGTTGGCGATAGGGCCTTTCTGTGTGGAGTTTGCATGTTCTCCCCGTGTCTCCTAGGGTTGATACCCTCACAAAAACATGCACGTAAATCTGGTCTCAATAATGCCTCCCCCTGGCCAGCCGGGGCGCCTGATGGAGGGGAAAGGAACTGGTTGGAATAACGTGTTCCTTCCACGCGCTACGTCCAAACCAGGGAAATCTCCACTGTCAGGTGAAAAGAAGCAACTTGGACTCCTCATGCATAGAAGGAAGCATGAGGTCAGTCCGTTGTCTCCCCAGGCACGTCAGAGGGAGAGCAGAGCCCAGGATTACATAGGCAATTGGCACTGGGTGAAAAAATGGGTTACAAAATTGGGGGATAAAAATTTAGAAAAAAAAAAAAAAAAAAAAAAAAAAAGTACATTAGAGTATCATGCATCATCATCCCTTTGGTCTTCTTTCTTTCAGGCGACGACCACAGCATCTCAGGACCAATCTATGGATGATCCTCCTACCTATGATTCCCTCTTCTCCCCTGGTGCTGCTGAGCCCCAGTCTGATCCCTCTCCTCCACCCCTCAGTTCAACTTCAGACATGCCTTAACAACGGGTACACATTATTGAGTGTCATTATTTTATGCTTTAAAGGAGCTATAGTCAACTTTTTCTTGAAAAACGGATGCTAAAATAAAACTAGAAAAGAAAATTTCTAAGAATTTTTAAGTGTGCCTGCAGCTCGCTAAGTCTGTGCAACCTTGTGTAGCGGTTGGTGTTAGCATTAGCGTTACATTTACGCGTCTGTACGACAAACGGTTCACGAGGTAAAGGGTCACTTCCTGTTTGGTGAGGGGCACTTCCTGTTTGGCGAAATAGAGATTTTTGAGATAGAAAATTGAGAAAAAAAAACATTTTTGAGAAAAAAAAAATTTGAGAAAAAAAAATTTTGAGAAAAAAAAATTGAGAAAAAGTTTTTTGAGAAAAAAAAAGTTTTTGAGAAAAAAAGTTTTTTGAGAAAAAAGTTTTTTGAGAAAAAAAAATTGAGAAAAAAAAATTTTTGAGAAAAAAAAATTTTTGAGAAAAAAATTTGAGAGAAAAAAAAATTGAGAAAAAAAAAGAAAAAAAAATTGAGAAAAAGTTTTTTGAGAAAAAAAAAGTTTTTTGAGAAAAAAAGTTTTTTGAGAAAAAAAAGTTTTTTGAGAAAAAAAATTTGAGAAAAAAAAATTTTTGAGAAAAAAAAATTTGAGAAAAAAAAATTTTTGAGCAAAAAATTTGAGAAAAAAAAATTGAGAAAAAAAAAGAAAAAAAAATTTGAGAAAAAAAAATTTGAGAGAAAAAAAAAATTTGAGAGAAAAAAAAATTGAGAGAAAAAAAAATTGAG
The DNA here is from genome assembly GCF_963921795.1 of Nannobrachium achirus. Classification (NCBI taxonomy): domain Eukaryota; kingdom Metazoa; phylum Chordata; class Actinopteri; order Myctophiformes; family Myctophidae; genus Nannobrachium; species Nannobrachium achirus. The sequence continues at coordinate 26,132 of NW_027665158.1, read as the reverse complement.
AAAAAAAAATTTGAAAGAAAAAAAAAATTGAGAAAAAAAAATTGAGAAAAAAAAATTTTGAGAAAAAAAATTTTGAGAAAAAAAAAACTTTGAGAAAAAAAATTTTTTGAGAAAAAAAAAATGTATGACACCAGCCACAACTCTGTACGATAAACGGTTCATGAGATGTAGAGGCACTTCCAAGCCCCCAGAACCCCTGAAACCAAAAGGACATGTTGGCCGTTTTGAGGTACTGCAGTTGGGTCTAATCTCATGAACGCGCATTTTGGCTCCACCCCCTCCACTCCAGACAGCTGAATCCTCTGTTCCTCTCCGGAGCGGAGAGCACCGCACCGCAGACCGCATTAAACCAGGAAATAACCATAGCGACTTCTTCTTATTACTTCTTATTCTGTGTTTATTAAATATAGATACCTTCCCGAATCTCTTAGTTACAACAATATTGTTCTTATAAAACTGTTGGTTTACTCATTAGTATTAGTTATTACGATTTTCGCGTTTTGTCATCTTGACAGAGGCTGTCTGCCATTGACTTTGCATTGGGTTCTGAAAAGTCCGATCTTTTTTTTAAATAGAAGCTTTACGTGAAATGTTAATGAAGATTTACTATCAAAATGGAATTTAAATGCGATACATACATGGTTTGATAACCCACAAGTAGGCGAAAGCCATTTCTGAGTAGGCCTGTCTGTCTCATAGAGTTATAAGTGGGTCTGTCTCATGGCCTGTCTCCATCACTCTGTCTGTGACACTTACAAATGCGTAATTAAATGTATTCATTTTGGACAAAGTGCATCTAATGCATAGAGTATATATATAATATCTAATGTGGATTTCAAAGAATGTCTCTATATGTCAACACACTGTCATCTAATAAAAATACTCTATTTCAGACTGTAGCTACTAGGCCTATATGAATTATATTTAAACTTGTTTCTGGAACAGAACACAACTCTAGGCTTGTCTAGAACAGACCAGTAACTTTAACTATGACTCGTTTCACCCAAGGAATCCATGCAAAATGCTAAGATTACCACACTGAATGACAACACAGGTTGATATTGTAAATCAGGGGTCTTCAACGTTTTCAGGCAACGGACCCAGATGAGATAGAGATGAAGCAGGGACCCCCACAACCTTTTCATAGATTCCATATAGTTTATTCGCCTGACCGCACAATCATCAGTGTATTTTGGATTCATGTCAATTTGTGTTTTCAGATATTTAACCACTTGAACCGTCAATACTTAATAAGCTTCACTTTCACTCTGTAATTAGTCTGCTCTTTTTCCCCTCTACACCAAAGCCCTTTGCCAAAAATAGCAGATCTACAAGCTCACAGTGAGCTTGTAGATCGGCTATTTTTGTCTAAAGTTCTCAGAATAAGGACACTAGGGTTCAAGTGGAATAGAAAAAAGTTTCTATCACACAAAGATTTGGAGGACCCCCTATAGTAACTCTGAGGACCCCCTAGGGGTCCCGGACCCCCTGTTGAAGACCCCTGTTGTAAATAATGGGAGAGTCCAAAATACCACTTCTATCCAAAGCAAGAACTTATGTCATGATAGTTGATAAACAAGTGAGCATGCAACATTGGAACTGGAGCACTCACTGTACACTCAATCAGTGTACAGTGATAAAATTGTCAACCCACCTAAAATCATTTTCAGTTTATACAGCTGGAGATACAGACACCTGTTGCTGTACACATACTCTTATGGTAATGATTGCTATCAGAATATAGAGCTTTATTATAATTATACATTGTTCATACCATGTTGAAAATACATTTCTGAAACAACAGAATACATTCCCAGCCAATTCCCAGCCAGCCAGATCATCTTTTTGATCATATTCCATCACATTATTTTAACACCTGTGCAGTCAAATATCTGTACCTGAAAGATGATGAAACTACAACTACAGCTTGTAGTAGGCAGTAGGCAGCTTGTACTCAGAGCTGAGAGGATGAGAGCTGTCCATACCAATGGACTTGGCTTTCTTAAGCACCTGCCTTTGGTAGGGTTAGGGTCCAGGCTACTGACTTGATCCAGGCTACTGAAGTCTACTCCAGCTATCTTTGAAGCCGTTCTCACAATTCTCCTAAGGTGATTTTTGTCCTTTACGTTCAGGTTTCCATATACCAACAAATGATGGAGAAGGAGAGTATTGACTCAATAAAAGCACTGTAGAACAGTTTCATTAAGGATTTGTCAACCTGAAATGTAGCAAGCCTTCTTAAACAATAGAGGTGTTGCTGACCTTTCTTGCAAATGTTTCACAGTTCACATCGAATTTAAGCTTACTATCAAACATAGTGCCTAGATATTTGTAGGTGTTCACCAGGTCAACTTGCCGACCATGGACAACACTGTTCTGGGGAACTGGGGGGGGGGGGGGGGGGGGGGGGGTTTCCTAAATGTGTGACCTCTAGTAGGCCTACTTCTGGTTTATACAAAATAAATCCTTTGTGATACATTTGTTGGTTGTCTGATAAATATTGGATCATAATCATTATAATATCTACATTTATAAAGTATTCATAAACTTATCTGTGGTCTCTGAACCAGGTTTGGTTTGGTTAATTGGTTTAGTTAATACTCTAGTTAGGCTATATGTAAAAGGTTTGGACTATAGCCAGGATGGCCACAGGCCAGGACCATATGACACAAAATAACACACTTTTTTGAATGAATTTCACATGTAAAAACGTTAGACCATTGTCAATGGTGTGTATAAACCATAACAGTTAATTTCATAGAGGTATACATTAACTAATTTACCTCAGAAACTTCAAGCAATGGACTTGGTTATTAATATGGATTCCACTTTGGTAATCTATTCCAGTGTTTCTCAAACTTTCACATTTTCAAGGTCTCCCCTTAACTCTTTACAGCATACAAATGGAACCAAATTAACCAAATGTTGGTTCCATTTGTACACTGTCAGTATACACTTGTATAGACCCCACAGAGTCCCTGGAATCCACTTTGAGAACCACTGATCTATTTGAAATGCATTCTGTTTGTTTGTTTACAGTGGTCTTCAACGTTTTCAGGCCAGGGACCCCCAAACTGATGGGGAGATGGAGTAGGGACCCCCTACCTTGGGGGTCCCTGCTCCATCCAACATGCATGTACAAGTGCATGGCTGTACCACTTCCATTTATAAACATACCTTAATAACTGAGAACCAATGTCAATACTATCAATCTATCACTAACAATCTGTCAATTGCACAATAATCATTTATACAAGCTATTCAAAAGAGACAGAATCATGTCTTTTTGTTATATTTAAAGACAAATTATTATTTTTCTTTCTTTTTTTAAATAAAAATAAAAAATATATAACGTTTTTTTTTTTTTCAACAATTTCGCGGACCCCCTGCAGTGTCCCCGCGGACCCCCTAGGTTAAACCATGAAATACACAATGGTTAATTAATTCAACGTGGAGTTACACTTCCAGGCGATGCCTCAGTCCAGCGGGACGTATCGTAAGATCGAATCCGAGCAGAGTGCTTCTCAACCGGGGAGAGGAGCTGTACTGGGCGGCGTTTCCCTTTCTTCCCCACTAGAGAGCGTTTCTCAACCGTCTAAACCAACAGAGCTCGTACTCGCGGCGCTCGTTCATGACTTGAGCCCCAGCGCGTTCACAGTGGCAGTGCTCGTTCATGACTTTGTGCCCAAGCGCGTCCATGAACAAATTCGATGACGCAAAATGCGTCACAGTAGACCCACTACGTCACGTTTTACTACCCGGATGGAGGGGTGAAAACGCCTCATGCGCTGGGTGAGCAACTCAATGCAAGTGGACGGGCGGGGATATATGTGTCCTCTCTATTAATATTATAACTCTATGGGCACTTCCTGTTTGGCAAAGGGCACTTCCTGTTATAGAGGGGGCGGGGCTTAATCAATTACAGCTCATCCCTATTGGCTGGAAAAAGACCAAAGTTGTGTGTGCATTTTAAAGTTTAAATCACGTTGCTAGGCAAAAGTATGGCAGAGTTATGTGGCGCAGGGCTCCAGACTAACTTTTTCACAGGTAGCACTGGTGCCACCTACGTTTTAATTAAGTAGCACAATCAGAAATTAGGTAGCACCAAATTTTTCTTTGTATAGCGTATTAGCGTGGTATTAATACATAACTTATTATACTGATGACAGTTGTGTTCATTTCCATACCATAAGCCATTTCAATTTGCCTTGATGTAAAGATTGACAATGACCCTAACTTGATATTTGCTAAATATTTTAATCTGAACTTTAGGTTTCTCTGCATGAGCAGCAGTAAAAATAGGTCAGCACTAAGGCTGTGTGATATTAGGAAAGCCTTTGATATTTGATATAATGTTGTTGAATACCCCGATAACAATATGTCTCATGATAAGTAAAAAAAAAGCTGTAGCCTAGTTTTTATGGATTTTTGCTTCAAGTTAATATTTGCAAACTAAAGACATTAATTCAAGAAAGATTTACGAATATCTCGGCTAACAAACGCAATATAGAACTATGACTTTAAACTTGCACAACGTAGACTAAATGCAATAGGCCTGCTTTCATGCAGGATGGAAAAATAAAATTGTCCTTATGGTTTTAGAGTGAGATACTGGGAAGTAAGCTGCTTGATATCAACAGAAAACGTTCACTTGGACACACACACACACACACACGCACACACACACACACACACACACACACACACACACACACACACACACACACACACACACACGCACACGCTACACTAAAGACACACACACACACACACACACACACACACGAGACGCCAAAGGCAGAAAAGTTTACAGCTGCCGTTCATTTGAGCTAATTGGCTATGAAGTGAGAAGCGCATTTTGGGCACTGAGGAACTTAACGAGTCACACAGCTGTTTTAACGTAACAGTAGGTTAATGTAACCAACGGTGGAAACATCCACGAGCGATGAGAGAGTCTGTCTGTCTGTCTGTCTGTCTGTCTGTCTGTCTGTCTGTCTGTCTGTCTGTCTGTCTGTCTGTCTGTCTGCGTGTGTGACCCACCCACCAGCCACCACCACCGGACCAACGATAAAGTGTGTGTGTACTGTATGTGAGTGAAAGAGAAAGAGAAGGGGAGGGGCCGAGCATAGCCTCTGCAGGCAGGCAGCCAGGGAGAGAGAGAGACGGAGCGAGAGAGAGAGAGAGAGAGAGGCGTCAGGCGATCTTCGATTGAGGATTTTCTTTTTGTCCCCTCTTTTTTTCCAACTCGCACCAGCGCGACCTGGTTACATTTTAACTCGCACTTTATGAAATTACGTCGCATATGCAAGTTATTAGGTCGCACAATGGAGCCCTGATGTGGCGCCAAAGTTTCTGTTTTTTTTTCGGAGTCCCCCATTCAAAGTCAATGGGGGTTTTTGCGCGTAGTTTTTTGCGAATTACGTTGCCATGGTAACGCGGATCGGAAAGAAAAGTAATAGCACACCATTCCCGGCCGAGCCGCACATTTTGATGTATATATTGCGGGGGTGGCGTAAATCGTGCGGCAGTTATTACGTGGCGAAATTTCCCCCATTCTAAGTCAATGGGTTTTTTGGGCGTCGTTTTTTGCGAATTACGTCGCAATGGTAACGCGGATCGGAAAGAAAAGTAATAGCACACCATTCCCGGCCGAGCCGCACGTTTTGATGTATATATTGCGGCGGTGGCGTAAATCGTTCGGCAGTTATTACGTGCCGAAATTTGCAAGAACATTACCGACTTACTGACTTAAGTATGGCGGATTACAATAAGTGTTTTGCCATTGCATTGCATGGCAGGCACACTTAAAAAATAATGTTTCGAAAATATTTTATAAGAAAATAAGCTTCATGTGTTTCTATTCAAAAATTACCACAAAAAGCGTAAAAGAATCATTTTGGCCATTGTCAGACCCGACACTTTGTTTACATTCTAGTCTATAGACTAGGATGTAAACAAAGTGTCGGCCCTACAATGAAAAAGTTGACTATAGCTCCTTTAACTATTGAAAAAAAGCAGATATACAAGCTCACAGCGCGGCACCGAGTGCCGCGCTGCAAGCTTGTAGATCTGCTATTTTTGAAAAATTGTGAACATTTGAATTTTGACCCGATTCTATGAGTGTCTTGATATAATCACTAAGTGTGCTGCTTAACCTTCCTTTTCAGACTCACCTCACCGCTACTCACCTGTCAAGAGTGGGGAGGCTCAGAGTAGCTGACAGAGTACAGCAACTTTCAATGGGCCTGGTGTACAAGATACACTACACCACTAAGATACCCATGTACCTGGCAAAATACTGGTCTACAAGATACACTACACCACTAAGATACCCATGTACCTGGCAAAATACTGGTCTACAAGATACACTACACCACTAAGATACCCATGTACCCCCAAAAATGGTCGGCGACAGCATATTGGGATCAAAAAGTCGGGCAGTTTGTACGAGCCCTTAGTCTGACGTATACACACCTCAGACAAACTCAACTTTCTCTGAGAAACAAACCTAGGAAAACATTTATTCTACAGATCAGTTGATGCCTTGCGACTAAACATTTTGTCTGCCAGCCTTTTGTTCTCTTTATAACTGCAAGTATATTTTTATGCCAATGCTTTTGCACTTTTACTTTACTTTGGATACAGGACTGTTACTGTACTATTTCTTTTACTATTTTAATAAACCCTGGAAATGAACCACGACCGACTATGACATGCCATTCTGGGCATGATATAATATGATATAATATGATATAATATAATATGATATAATATGGTATATGTAAATGTTATATAATATGATATAATATGATATAACATGATATAACATCATATAATATGCCAACACTCTCTGAAAACAGTCGATGTACAAGCACACAACTGCAACATGTTATGAGCTTGTACTGTACATCGTCTGTTTTCGGAGAAGAGATTTGTTGTAGAGGGCAATGAGGAGGGGAGCAAGTATAGACCCCTGGTCTTAGTTAGCCAGCCTTAAGGCCCATTCCCACTGGGCCAGATAACAGGGTTAGGGTTAGATATTTTTCCATTCAAAGTGGATGGTAGATACAGATATAAAAAATAGCTGCCACAGATAAAAGTATCTGTGGCAAATATCTGTGGTAGATATCGTTTTATCTGTATCTACCATCTACTTTGAATGGAAAAATATCTGGAGAAAGAGATTTTTTTATCTGTTATGTGGCCTGTTATGTGGCCCAGTGGGAATGGGCCTTTAGCCCGGGACCTTTACACCTAGCTCTGGTTCAGAGGTTTAGCCTGGGACCTCCTACACCTAGCTCTGGTTCAGAGGTTTAGCCTGAGACCTCCTACACCTAGCTCTGGTTCAGAGGTTTAGTCTGAGACCTCCTACACCTAGCTCTGGTTCAGAGCCTTAGCCTGAGACCTCCTACACCTAGCTCTGGTTCAGAGCCTTAGCCTGAGACCTCCTACACCTAGCTCTGGTTCAGAGGTTTAGCCTGAGACGACCTACACCTAGCTCTGGTTCAGAGGTTTAGCCTGAGACCTCCTACACCTAGCTCTGGTTCAGAGGTTTAGTCTGAGACCTCCTACACCTAGCTCTGGTTCAGAGGTTTAGCCCGGGACCTTTACACCTAGCTCTGGTTCAGAGGTTTAGTCTGGGACCTCCTACACCTAGCTCTGGTTCAGAGGTTTAGCCTGAGACCTCCTACACCTAGCTCTGGTTCAGAGGTTTAGCCTGAGACCTCCTACACCTAGCTCTGGTTCAGAGGTTTAGCCCGGGACCTTTACACCTAGCTCTGGTTCAGAGGTTTAGTCTGGGACCTCCTACACCTAGCTCTGGTTCAGAGGTTTAGCCTGAGACCTCCTACACCTAGCTCTGGTTCAGAGGTTTAGCCTGAGACCTCCTACACCTAGCTCTGGTTCAGAGGTTTAGCCTGAGACCTCCTACACCTAGCTCTGGTTCAGAGGTTTTGGTACCTCCTACACCTAGCTCTGGTTCAGAGGTTTAGCCTGAGACCTCCTACACCTAGCTCTGGTTCAGAGGTTTAGCCTGAGACCTCCTACACCTAGCTCTGGTTCAGAGGCTGACTGAAAGACTAGCCCAGGATGTCTCAGGATTCTCTGCGGTGGCAAACCTCTCCTTTTGTCAGGTGAGTAGCAAAGTAGTTTAGTTTAAGTTGAGCCCTCGTAGGGGTACAGAAATCCTACTAGTCTTTTAGCCAGCGGCCTGTCAGAGTGTCAGTACAGCTACTTTACACCTAATGGTTGTAGAGTGAAGATTCTGTCCAGGGACGTGCTGGCCATTGGGAAAAGCGGGACAACTCCCGAACGGCCGGTTCATTCCCGGACGGTCCAGGCCGGCCATTAGGAAAAAATAATAATAAAATGTTAAATGATAAATACAAAACAAACGGTTTTGGACATACAAGGTTTCCACCCGACGACGACGAAATATAACTCATGTAATTGGCCCACTGGCTTGTCACTTGTCATGATCTGAAATGGCAAATCTTTGAGTAGCAGCAGCGCTATAGAGAGAGATCTCTCTCTATAGCGCTGCAATGAGGGCCTCTACAACTCTTTTTCCCGGGCTGAATCAGGGGCCCAGCACGTCCCTGATTCTGTCCTGCTGGTTTTCTCATTCAACAAGCTCAGGGGCTTTTTTAAATGTATTTGTTTGTTTTTCTTACTGTACTGTATATCTTACTGTACTGTATATATTTATATGTACTGTATATCTTACTGTACTGTATGTATATACATATGTACATATGTATGTACTGTATGTCGTTGCAGTCAGGCGTACATTAAAGCCATACTTCACGAGAGTGCCGCACTAAAGTAGTGAGAATAGCCTTGTAGATGGACTATTATTACCATTTTAGTAGTGAGAATAGCCTTGTAGATGGACTATTATTACCATTTTAGTAGTGAGAATAGCCTTGTAGATGGACTATTATTACCATTTTAGTAGTGAGAATAGCCTTGTAGATGGACTATTATTACCATTTTAGTAGTGAGAATAGCCTTGTAGATGGACTATTATTACCATTTTAAATATCTTTTAAAATAATAAATACAGAACGGTTTTGTACATACAAGGTTTCCACCCGACAGCAACGATACCAGTGAGGCTTGTTTTGACTTGCTTTGTAACTTTATTTTTAAATTAATATTTTCGATTATTTTTTTTAACATTGTCAATTTTTTTTAACATGTTCAAAATAAAGGCTTTCATTCATGCATTCATTCATTCATTCATTCTCATGTTGTTTATTGATTTGTATTTATTACCATGTCCCTCCCATATGGTTTTCGTATGCTGTGTGTATATACTGTATATTTATATTATATTTATATTATATTATATTATATATCGTACAATACCTGTCCTAGTGTTTCCTGTTTTACTGTGTAGACCAGTCAATCTAAGCTAAAAGAAAAAAGGGTTTGACCCAAAAGTAATCATTCAGTGTTTTTTATGATCCTTAGGGTCTTCCAAAAAAAACTTCAGGGGGTTAAAGTTTGGCTCCCTTCACTTACTATACAGGCTACTTAAAGAAGATTTTTTGGGGGGGTCTTTTTCCCCTCTTTTTACATGTTTTTTGGATGACCCTAAGGATCATTACTATTGCAATTTGTTTTGGGTCAAACCTCAGATTGACTGGCCTATTGTTACTGCTACCTCACTGTGATTGGTTCAGATTGACTGGCCTATTGTTACTGTTACCTCACTGTGATTGGTTCAGATTGACTGGCCTATTGTTACTGTTACCTCACTGTGATTGGTTCAGATTGACTGGCCTATTGTTACTGTTACCTCACTGTGATTGGTTCAGATTGACTGGCCTATTGTTACTGTTACCTCACTGTGATTGGTTCAGATTGACTGGCCTATTGTTACTGTTACCTCACTGTGATTGGTTCAGATTGACTGGCCTATTGTTACTGTTACCTCACTGTGATTGGTTCAGATTGACTGGCCTATTGTTACTGTTACCTCACTGTGATTGGTTCAGATTGACTGGCCTATTGTTACTGTTACCTCACTGTGATTGGTTCAGATTGACTGGCCTATTGTTACTGTTACCTCACTGTGATTGGTTCAGATTGACTGGCCTATTGTTACTGTTACCTCACTGTGATTGGTTCAGATTGACTGGCCTATTGTTACTGTTACCTCACTGTGATTGGTTCAGATTGACTGGCCTATTGTTACTGTTACCTCACTGTGATTGGTTTACTTTGAGAAACGTCACAGCTTGTCCGTCCGTCTGTCTGGACGTGTACACATTGTTACGGTCTATTGGTTTGCTGCTCTGACATCACTGTGATGTCACTGTGATGTCAGGGGAACCACTCTTAACAGAATGGATTTGCCGCTCTGACATCACGCTCTGGCTTCACTGTGATGTCACACTATCAGAATCCCTTTTATGCCCATATAAGGAGTTCTCTGATGTCATCAATATATATTAATGATGCCCTGTTAGAGAGTTCCCTGTGATGCCAGGGGGGACAAACACCTTTTATGCCCATATATGGAGATCCCTGATGTCCACATCCCTGATGTCCACATCACTGTGGCGCGACCTCTCCCTTTAGGGCGAGGTTGCTTGTCGCCCTGAGGCGTCTTACTAGTGTTCTCCACCTGTGTATTGTTAGTCTTTTAGCCGACCATGTGTCAGACAGTGTGTATTTAAACCTCCTTGTGTTCAGTCAGTGTGTATTTAAACCTCCTTGTGTTCAGTCAGTGTGTATTTAAACCTCCTTGTGTTCAGTCAGTGTGTATTTAAACCTCCTTGTGTTCAGTCAGTGTGTATTTAAACCTCCTTGTGTTCAGTCAGTGTGTATTTAAACCTCCTTGTGTTCAGTCAGTGTGTATTTAAACCTCCTTGTGTTCAGTCAGTGTGTATTTAAACCACCTTGTGTTCAGTCAGTGTGTATTTAAACCTCCTTGTGTTCAGTCAGTGTGTATTTAAACCTCCTTGTGTTCAGTCAGTGTGTATTTAAACCTCCTTGTGTTCAGTCAGTGTGTATTTAAACCTCCTTGTGTTCAGTCAGTGTGTATTTAAACCTCCTTGTGTTCAGTCAGTGTGTATTTAAACCTCCTTGTGTTCAGAGTAGTCAGTGTTGCTGTGTGTTCCTGCCTATATGTACAGTATGTACAGTATGTACAGTATACCCTGCTGTAAGTCTGTTATTAGTTATGCAGTGGTTCTCAACCTGTGGGTCGGGACCCCCAGGGGGGTCCCACATTTATTTTGGGGGGTCCACAGATGATTAACCACATAAAGTGTATAGAGGGTATCTCCACATTTCAAAGGTGACAATATAAGGACTTTTTAAAATTAACAAATTAAACAAAACTGTAAATAGCAGATCTAGATGCTCACAACGCCTCGCGTTGTGAGCATCTAGATCTGCTATTTTCACAATAGAACCGTGTTATACAACATGTAAAATATGATTATTTTGGGGGTCCCCAGTTAAAATATAATTATTTTGGGGGTCCCCAGTTAAAATATAATTATTTTGGGGGTCCCCAGTTAAAATATGATTATTTTGGGGGTCGTGACCTGAAAAGGTTGAGAACCACTGAGTTAATGTCTTCTGTGAGAGTCTTTCCCTTACATGTCATTCCTTTAGTGTGTCCCAGTATAGTTTAGTGTCCCTTCCTTGTGATTGCTGTTTATTGTTAATAAATACTGGACTTGATCTCATCCTGCCTGCCGTGTTCTGCTTCTGGGTGCTTCTGGGTGCTTCTGGTCCTCCGCTTCTGCCTCCGTCCTTTGATAGACCCTCTATATTAATTCTCTCTAAATGTGTTTACTATTATGACCCGTCCAGACCCTCTATATTAATTCTCTCTAAATGTGTTTACTATTATGACCCGTCCAGACCCTCTATATTAATTCTCTCTAAATGTGTTTACTATTATGACCCGTCCAGACCCTCTATATTAATTCTCTCTAAATGTGTTTACTATTATGACCTGTCCAGACCCTCTATATTAATTCTCTCTAAATGTGTTTACTATTATGACCCGTCCCAGACCCTCTATATTAATTCTCTCTAAATGTGTTTACTATTATGACCTGTCCAGACCCTCTATATTAATTCTCTCTAAATGTGTTTACTATTATGACCCGTCCCAGACCCTCTATATTAATTCTCTCTAAATGTGTTTACTATTATGACCCGTCCAGACCCTCTATATTAATTCTCTCTAAATGTGTTTACTATTATGACCCGTCCAGACCCTCTATATTAATTCTCTCTAAATGTGTTTACTATTATGACCCGTCCAGAATGCTATATTGGAATCCGTAGGAGACGCGTGCGGAAGGAGCGCTTGTTTTCTGTGATGACAATGGAGGCGCGCCGTCTCAGGCGACCTTGAGCCACGTGAGACACTTGTTGCGGTCTCCAAACAATTTAAGGAAAAATAACCAATGGCTCAAAATGGAGACTTCAACACAAGAAAGGACACCACAAAATGGAACGTTTTAACGGTTTTTATTTAACCTTTTCCCACAGTTTGAACGTGTTTTATTAAACCATTTTAACACTTTTTTAACATTTACTTAATTAACAACTTAGAAGCAATTTCAAACTGAAATTCAATTCAAGGTACTTTATCAAAGTCAAGTTGTAACAGGAAACCAAAAGGGACCTGGAGATGCCGGCAAAACTCAAAAGAATGGAGGGGGGGGTGCAGGTCACCCCCAATAGAGCATCACAGCGGTAAGTATAAAAAATGGTAGTTATAAATTTAAAAAAATTGTGAGGACCCCTACATTTATGTGTAGTCTATTGGCATACAAGATTATATATTGTGTACATAGCTGATGTGTGTAGGACCCCTGGGGGTCCCCAGACCACACTTTGAGAACCACAGACCATAACTAAAGTTTTCAAATAAATGTAGTGGAGTAAAAGTACTATATTTGGATCAGAGATGTATAGTGGAGTAGAAGTAAAAGTACTGTAAATTGGAAATACTCAAGTAAAGTACAAATACCTAAACAAATACTTAGTAGTTCACCACTTTTCAACCTATGTTCATATAATTGGTCCTCACTCAAAAATAGCCTTTTTTCTTTTTTTCTCAGAGGAGGGCTGTGGTCAAGTCAGAAACCCATCGTCTTGTGACATCATCGATTGCCAATCCAGCTTATAGAAACTGCAGGCTTTCTATTCCTGAAAAGTTGAAATTTTAAAGTGGAAGCCATTGTTCTCGCGATAATAAAAATCTAAATATTTTTTTCTAAAATATTGATACTTTTTTTTGGGGGGAAAATGTTGATGTCACAAGACGATGGATTCTGAACTTCCCACAGCTCTCCTAGGAGACTTGGACTGAGTAGAAAAAAATTCTTTAGGTCGAACACCCTTTGAATCGACCACCAAACTCTAACCCTAATCTCAGTAAAACTATGCCTAACCCTAACCCTAAACCTAACCTCAGTAAAACTAACCCTAACCCTAAACCTAACCTCAGTAACCGTGACGTGGGTGATTATCTAACCTGCCGACGCTGTTCGACCCAACGGGAGTTGGACCTATAGAGCATCGCAGTTGAAGCCCCACCCCGTCCTCACTCTGGTGTCGGAAGCGTTTTCCGCATTCATTTCTTCCATAGACATT
>NW_027665158.1:0-7500 GCF_963921795.1 Nannobrachium achirus | reverse complement strand
ACATCACAGTGATGCCACAGACATGATGTGCCTTTTCTCATACTAAACAATAAAAACAGTTGAAAAGGGTAACATAATGAATACAGTTGGTTCTGCATTGTGTAAACAGAGCTCTGTTGCATCATCATCACACCAAGCTGCTCTGGGCACACTGCCATGTTACTGCAGTCACGCTGTACACTCTTAAAACAGATGTGTTAAAATCTTACACAATTTTTGTGTTAAAATATTCTAACACGTGTTATGTTACATTTACCAATCATGTGTTAAAATCCTAGACACACTCTTTGTGTTAATTCCTATTTTAACACATAAGATAGTCATCACGTGACTTTAACGCAACACGTGTTACATTTACCAATTTTGTGTTAATATCCTAGACACACTCTTTGTGTTAAATACGAATTTTAACACATAAGGTAGTCATCACCAGTATGGCTCTGGTCATCACATGACTTTAACACAACATGTGTTATCTTTTGGGGCTCCACCCACCACAACCGTTGGTGAAGGGTTTTCAGCTTTTTGTCCACCACCACAAGAACAGCTGGAGAAGCTGCAGTAATATCTTCACAGACACGGTAAGAAATATAAAAACGTTTTATTAAAATTATTATGTTAAATGCCCAACTGCTGTTTTGCAATGTAGCCTATAAGGTTTAAGCTTATTTAAGAACAGCTTTTTGTGGTTAGCATTTCTGTGGTTACTAGCACAGCTAGCTTAAATCACAGCATAGACAATTTTGCTCATGGAAGCATCATGTTTTGAGTGTGATAAGCTACTTAAGTACTTTTGTACAGCTGTAAACACACTGTTGTGATTTACATGGCTCTGTTTCTTTTTAAGGATCAACCATGGACTCATGTTGCACCTGGTCCAAGTGTTCAAAGGGAGGTATGTGTCTGAGAGAGATGCATAGGTACAATAATATCACATATTGGGCTGATATCAGTGAAAACAGTATTGCTTCATCACTCTAGTCTATATAAACCCTAACTGTATGATTTGTATTTAATATTTTGCTTATGAATGCACATCTGATATCTTGTGCCTCACTGACATTGTGCAAGCTTCCTTGGTATGACTGAACACCCAAACTCATTAGCATTGCTCTTGTTCAAGCAGTGATATTTCTTTATTTTAAAGGACAGCTGAGTGCCGGTGCAGCCTGTCAAAGTGGTCAATCGCAGTAGGAGCCATCCAGCCAAAGCTTGTGTGTTTGAGGGCGGATTCACACTGCGGTCTCGGGACCGGTCTCGAGGCTACTTGGCAGATGTTTAAACCGGTTTTGACAGTGTGAAGCGTGCAGTTTTCCTCAGAAACGGATAGCCTCGAAACCACCTCAAGAGGTAGTCTCGAGACTGCATTGTGCGACCTCGAGACCGGTGAGCCGCAGTGTGAAGCAACCGGCCTCAAAAACGGTATTGATGTTGAACGTGACCTCATATAATGTCGACGAGTCAGGCGTTGCCACAAATAAACACTGGGTAACAGTTGTCGACATGGACTGGTCTAACAGAGAGATTGCTTGCTTGTAGGACTCAAACGCCAATTGTTTGTGTCGAGGAGTAAAAAATGTATATATTTTTACATCACCAGTTAGCCTACTACTGCAGTGCGCTGGACTGGTGTCATGTACTTCCAAATGAGAGAAGTAGCAATTGGCGACAGTTATTTATTGTCTCGCACCAGCGCATTGAGCGCAGGGGTGAACGTGAGACGGAACGGCCAGAACCGCCGCTCCGTTAAAACATTCGGAGCCGGGACGGTGCTCCGCTAAGAGGAAAAAGCAAGCTGTCAAAATCCCATATTAAATAACCTGCCACAGCACAAACGCACGTCCAAGTCCAAGAAGTAAACAATCTAGCCTACTAATGTCAGATTAACATACACAGCTATAGTTACATTTTCTAATTAAGTGCTTCTGAATTGTTCCAGTGTTTTTGTAATCCAAATGCTGTTTGTTTTTCGCAGCCTGTGTCCATGACATGTCCAGTCCACACTGCTAGCTCTCGTCCATGAGCTGTGCCTCTCCCATCCGTTTTTTCTGATACCGTTCTCGACACTGACTCATTGCTCTGTGTCCCGCGACTGCGGACTGGATCCCATCGTTCATTTAAA
Source organism: Nannobrachium achirus (assembly GCF_963921795.1). Taxonomy (NCBI): domain Eukaryota; kingdom Metazoa; phylum Chordata; class Actinopteri; order Myctophiformes; family Myctophidae; genus Nannobrachium; species Nannobrachium achirus. Next base: position 5,378 of record NW_027665158.1, on the reverse strand, counting down.
AGAGCCGTTCAAGAGAGTCGAATCGTTCGCGAATGTCTCATCTCTACTGCGCGCTGCTTGGGACGGGCAGAGTTGGCCGAGCGGAGAAGTTTTATTTGTTTTAACGGTGTTATCGGTGTGCACTGCTGTGCCTGCTTGACGTGCTTGTTACCCTTAATGTGAATATTAAGCCACACTGTGGCTTGTGAAAGCGTTTCAATTGTAGGCCACGTTGATTATTAAATAATAAAAATACAATGTGCGCTGCGCTGCACGTCTCGCTCATCATTCTGCACGTTTATGCGCCTGGAAAATAGCAGATCTACAAGCTCACAACGCGTCGCGGATGCGAGGCATTGTGAGCTTGTAGATCAGCGAATGTCGCTCGACACCTACTATACAGGTCTACTGATATGCAAATAGGCTTGTTTCTTTCTTAAACAGTTGTCGAGGTGTGGGGGGTGTGAGACCCAAGACTGTTCCACACTGCGCTGTCGCGCGTCATTGGATTGTTACACCAACTTTCGTGCCTGAATTTATTGGCGACCAGCATCAGCAATGTCGCATAGTTGATGACACTATGTGCATACCGCCACCTATAGGACTGGGCTGTATAGTGCTAGTGATCTCCCGGGAGGCCAGAAGGTCTGCCAATGTGAATGCTGGCCAGCGTGAACCAGCAACCGTTTTCAGAATCAGTTCTAATCAAACGGATTGCAGTGTGAATCCGCCCTCAGACACCCCAGTACAGCGGCCCAGACAGTACATCAGAGTGGCTAAGGATGTCACCATCCCACTTCAAGATGACTCTCTTGTTGAACACCCAGAACACGCTGAAGGCTGAACACATGGTCCATGTAAGTAATGGGTCAGCACAAGATGACGCAGAAACATCCTCTGACCAGGACACTGAGAAACTAATTTGGACTGGGAAATGGACACTCATATGGATGATCATTGTTAAAGCATAAAACATCTTTGCTTAATAGATAATCTATATCAAATGATGATGCCACTGTCCAATCTTTGATGCAGGATTTTGAAAATGCACAACATGTTTTCAGAGATTTCTGAAAACACTCCCTTGTCAGAACTGGTTGTGTTCTTGATTTGAACTGTGACCTGAGAGGAGAGCACCTCTTTGGGGAGATTATGTTTCCAAATTGTGAAAAGGATGAGGTGATTAATTTTTATTCAAATTGTATCTGTGAAACACTTCGATCGTCTGTATTCTTATATGGTGGAGCGGAATGCTGAGTTGTCTCAATTCTGATGTTTACTCTTATAAACCTGAATTTCCTATTGTGTATTTCAAGAGTTTGCACTTGGTTAGAACTTGGGGAAAAAATGAAAGTCAAGAGTTTGCACTACAACTGAGTTTGTTAAAGGAAAGAGTGAGTGTCAATATATTCAATTGTTTACTTTTATGAACCATTATACTTTTATAAACCAAGTCATATTGTGCATTTCAGGAGTTTACACTACAATGAGTTTGTTAAATAAAAAGTAAGAGTTTGCACTGACTATGTTTGTTTAAAAAAACATCTGAAAGTAAAATACATTTGAATAAATGTTACCGGTACTTGAATGTCAAGCAATTGTTTGTTCTTTTTGTGAGCATTTTAGTATTTAGTAGTAAGTAGGCCTACAGCTGTGTAACATTTTGTAAAATAACACACTTTTGTGTAAAATTGTGTAAAAGACATTTAACACATGTAGCTAAGTGTCAAATTTCATAAAATAACACACTAATGTGTAAGATTGTATAAAAAAACATTAACACAGCTATGTTAAGAAATTCATAAAATAACACACTATTGTGTAAAATTGTATAAAAAAACATTAACACAGCTATGTGTAAAATGTCATAAAATAACACACTTAATGTGCAAAGAAAACAACACAGCTCTGTGTTATCTTTGTGTAATCTTAACACATATCGGTGTGTTGACACATTTAACACACAACATGTGTAAAATCTGTCAACACAAAATCAGGTGTTAAAACAACACATTGTATGTTGTCCTTATCTAGACACATGGATGTGTTAAGAAATAACACATGTGTTATTTTTAACACATCCTTTTTGAGAGTGTAGTTGGAGCTGTGTGTGTGTGTGTGTGTGTGTGTGTGTGTGTGTGCGCGTGTGCATAAAGCACGGTGGAGAGAGATATTTATCTGTCTTTAGAACTTGTATGGCAGAAACCAGAGTGGAAAAGAACTCTGTCTCTCCCTCTCTTCAGGTGAGGTGAGGTACAGAGACACGCCTTATCTCTCTGTCTCTGTCTGTCTTAAGGGGAACACACACCGGACGCGGAGGCGGCGCATATGTGGCGCGTCAAAACATACGGCCCCCATTATTCTCAATGAACCCACACCGGCGGCGTCAGACTCGCACAGGCGCGGGTCTGCCGCCTCGCCTGCCGCACCGATACAACGCTGTTCTATTTTTCCAGCGTTGCCGCGCGGTGAAAATGTTCTCCCCAACGGGAGAAATGGATGCGTCACGAGGCAACGCGCCGCATCCAGTTGGTATTACCGCGGTTGGTGTTGGGCACTTCACGCACCTCAATACTGTGACGCGACGCTGCACAGCCGCCCGTGTCCTGTGTGTGTTCCCCTTTAGAGTCCTGCAGGCCTGTGTGGACCAGACCAGGGCCCGGCCCGTGCTCAGGCCGTTTCTGTATGTCACCAACAGGCCTAGGGCCGAGCCGGGCTCAGAACCATGCTGGGAAAATGTTACTGTGAATTTCACCCTAAAGCATGACGTCTCAGTGTGTGCGCAGCTAGAATGGAGGGGGTGTGTGGGAGGCAGCACTCCAGGCTATGGGTTCTCTCACTGAAAGCACTAGCTCTCATTGGTTGTGTCATGAGTACATTATAGCCAATGAGCTGGCCTCAATGAGACAAGGGTTTTTCTAGACACTAGAAAAGTCTGTCACAAACAAACTTTGTGTGACTTAACTTAAAGGCCTGTCCATAATGTCTCTGACCACAGGGCCTAAAATCTCTCTCACACTCATCTCTCTCTCTCTCTCTCTCTCTCTCTCTCTCTCTCTCTCTCTCTCTCTCTCTCTCTCTCTCTCTCTCTCTCTCTCTCTGCTGTTTAAATGTATGTAACCCTTTAAATGTATCTGCAGTTTAATCCTGTTTACATTAATACCCGCCAATGAATAAATGAATGAATGAATGATTGATTGATTGATTGATTGATTGATTACTTTGCTAGCAGTTTCCGTAGGAAAAGCACAGGACCCCCATGAAAATATATTGTACCAGGGACCCCCCTAACTTAAGATTTGTGAATTTTCTTTGTAGAAAATAGCAGATCTACAAGCTCTGTTTAATAAAGACCCAGAGATGATCTATCTCATTGACTGTACAGGTTTAATAAAGACCCAGAGATGATCTATTTCATTGACTGTAACCCTGACAGGTTTAATAAAGACCCAGAGATGATCTATTTCATTGACTGTAACCCTGACAGGTGTAATAAAGACCCAGAGATGATCTATTTCATTGACTGTAACCCTGACAGGTTTAATAAAGACCCAGAGATGATCTATTTCATTGACTGTAACCCTGACAGGTTTAATAAAGACCCAGAGATGAGTGAGTGTGTGCAGAGAGAGGAGGAGGGAGCTGACAAACATCTCATCCACAGAGCAGAGTCTCCAACATCTCCTCCCCAAGCTGGAGCTCCTCACACTGAGTATGTTTATCTATAGATTATAACACTTTGATATTAATGTTTATCTATAGATTATAACACGTTGATATTAATGTTTATCTATAGATTACCAGTAAGACTCCCTAATCCGAAGATAAGCGACCGTCAGGTTGCAGCATGATTTTAGGCCAAAATGTGTAGGAGCAGTGTCCAATTGTTTTTAAAGAAATCGTCCTGAAGGTGGCGCTAAATGGGACAGATCCATGTTGATGAGATGAGTGTAGACCTACTGTGTACATATTTGCGTAATTTTAGGGCAAAAATTGTAGGAGCAGTGGCCAAAAATGTGTTTTGCATGAATCGGCCTTATGGTGGCGCTAGAAGAGGGCCATGTGAGAATTGAGCAGGGCAAAAGTGTGACGTGTGACTGACAGACGGACACCTGGTCGAGGTTTTGATACTAGTAACTGCGACCTGACGGTCGCAATAAGTTACTATGTGTACACTTTGATATTAATGTTTATCTATAGATTATAAGTTACTATGTTTACACTTTGATATTAATGTTTATCTATAGATTATAACACTTTGATGTTAATGATTATCTATAGATTATAAGTTACTATGTGTACACTTTGATATTAATGTTTACTTATAGATTATAAGTTACTATGTGTACACTTGATATTAATGTTTATCTATAGATTATAATGTGTACAGTTTGATATGTCTCTGTAATGTTTATCTATACAGTAGTTCCCCCCGAGCACACATCTAAAATGTGTCCAACACTGGTCTAGAAATGAGCGTTCTTTAGACCTCTAAACTAGACTATAGTATACTATACTATGTGTGCAGTTTGTGAATGAAGAGCTACAAATCACTGTGTGATGTTCAGTGGTGAAGCTGCTCTATACAGACTGTTTTGGTTGCTGCAACGTCAAGGAGTTGAAACTCTTTTTACCCTGCTATACTTTCACACAGGGTCATCAATATGTCTGTTTTACCCTGCTATACTTTCACACAGGGTCATCAATATGTCTGTTTTACCCTGCTATACTTTCACACAGGGTCATCAATATGTCTGTTTTACCCTGCTATACTTTCACACAGGGTCATCAATATGTCTGTTTTACCCTGCTATACTTTCACACAGGGTCATCAATATGTCCAAATGTGTCCGTGGCAAACACTTGGTCTGTCCGGGACACATTTTAGATTTTCGTTTTTACAGAATATCAGAACCAGAATATGTATGACACTTATTGATTACAACACTCTGTCTGGCACATTAATCCACTAGTTCTCACATGTTTTATTTGCAGGGACCCTTCACTCAGAGACATAACTGTAAACATTTTAATATCCTGTCTTTCTGTCAGGGTCCATCAGCAGAGAGCAGGGTCTCCTGTACCCAGCTGTGTCTCCATGAAGAGTGACACTTCCATGCATAAACATATTGACTTCAAAGATGGACACCACTCTACTGATCCCAGGTCAGAATGTAAAACACATCATTTAGTTGTTATGAACTCTACTGATCCCAGGTCAGAATGTAAAACAGATCATTTAGTTGTTATGAACTCTACTGATCCCAGGTCAGAATGTAAAACACATCATTTAGTTGTTATGAACTCTACTGATCCCAGGTCAGAATGTAAAACACATCATTTAGTTGTTATGAACTCTACTGATCCCAAGTCAGAATGTAAAACACATCATTTAGTTG